>NC_072403.2:166235000-166535000 GCF_028858775.2 Pan troglodytes
AAACTAGCAGGCTAGGATCAACGAAAGGACCTTAAAGGTATATTCCTTCCCTCTACCCCCAACAAGATGGTATGCTCCTCATCTTTATACCCCAGCACCAAGCAGTTTGTTCAACCCATATAACTCAATAAGTGTTAGTTTAGTGGAAATGAAGTGTAATTCAAGATGTGATTAGGTCAAAGGTGTCAAACCTACTGAAACTACCTAGCATAAAAATAGGTCTCCTGTGCTACATTTTATTTAGAGAACAAATGACAGCAGAAAATTGAACTAATTTTCTGAATGGAAAGATAAAGTAGGGTAACCACTGAAAAGCTGCTGGAAGAAATGCTTAAAAGAAATGTTCAGCAGTGCCGCCCAGACACTGACGGCTGTGAGATAAAAATAACGGAAAAATAGACACACGAGGAGAGCTGGCTGATTGACTCTAGGAGTGGAGATGGCTCATGAAATGAGGAAGATACATAAATAGCCAGTTTCCACTAATAAGAATAGAATTCATTTGTACACAAGACCAAGGGAAACAGGTTACCTATTATAGTGGTAATGGCTCTAGGTTGGGAATTACATGGATGATATGTTAGTCCTTTGGTAATCACATCTGCGATCTGATTCCAATACCCAGAGTTATACTTGTAGATGTAGAGACTTTAACTTGTCCAAAGCCAATTAAATCTCCAGTTCCTACCCTACCTGGTACAGTGCCTGATGCATGATAGAATCAGGATAGGTAAGGGTAGGTAATATTAACTGAATGTTCCAATGAACAAATAAATTTGTTAATTTAAAACACTTAAATGCTCTCTTATTACCTTGATTTCCAGTTCTTCTTAAACATATAAGATGAACTTCCTCCAGTTGGAAGATTACATCCCTTTCAGTGGAAAAGGTGGAGCAATATAAGAATTAAACATTGCATTACCTTTCCCAAGGATCCAACAATCCTAATCCTTTCTTTTTTATGTCTTTGTTCCAAATAGTACATACACACATGCTTATAATCCTTTTTTTTTTTTTTTTTTTTGAGACAGAGTCTTGCTCTGTCACCAGGCTGGAGTGCAGTGATGCGATCTCAGCTCCCTGCAACCTCCACCTCCCAGGTTCAAGCAATTCCCCTGCCTCAGCCTCCTCAGTAGCTGGGACTACAGGTATGCACCACCATGCCCAGCTAATTTTTGTATTTTAGTAGAGACAGTGTTTCACCATGTTGGCCAAGATGGTCTCCATCTCCTGACCTCGTGATCCACCTGCCTCAGCCTCCCAAAGTGCTGGGATTACAGGCATGAGCCACCATGCCCAGCCATGCTTATAATCTTAAAATGGAATTTTTCCTATTTAAAAATTTTCATTTTTGTTACTCTGAACTTCAACTTCCTTACTCTATTTTTACAGATCTGCAATGTCCATTTGCATTAAATCTTGACCACAGGACTCCCTTTTAGCATCCTGTAAACGAGTCTTTATATCAACTCCTAGCCAAAAACTCCTACCGCAGCCACATTGATTCTCTTATTTGTTCCTCTTATTTATGTTCCTTGTAATTATTCACATTTCTATTATCAAAAAACACCCACCCATCCATGCCCATTGGATCACACCTTCCTTCCTTTTCTCCAAGCTTTAGATGGCAAATATCCTACAATGTATGACTTCTTTTTTTTTTAAAGAAACACCTTATCATTTGTTGGTCACTCTCCATTCATGATTCAGGCCTGTGTGTGCTGGTGAGGCCATCCTCCCAGTTGAGCTAATTTTTATATCTGGTGTGAGGTAAAGGTCCAGCATCATTATTTTATTTTATTTTTTTAATTGAGATGGAGTAACCCTTTGTTGCCCAGGCTGCAGTGCAGTGACAGATCTCAGCTCACTGCAACCTCTACCTCCCAGATTCAAGTGATCCTTTCGCCTCAGCCTCCCGAGTAGCTGGGACTGCAGGTGCGCACCACCATGCCCGGCTAATTTTTGTATTTTTAGTAGAGATGGAGTTTCACCATGTTGGCCAAGCTGGTCTCAATCTCCTGACCTCAAGTGATCCACCCACCTCGGCCTGCCAAAGTGCTGGGATTACAGGCGTGAACTACCGTACCCAGCCAATACATAACTTCTTAAGTTTCCTGCATTTTTTTTCATACCTAGCAAGTTTTCTCCTTAATTAGAATGAGCACCGGAATTAAAGTGTCTTCATTGCCTTTTCAATTTCTGGGATATGACATTGTTAGCAAGTCAAGCAAAGGATGTTTCAGCCGCCCTGCATTTTACTAAAGTGTCCCTATCAGGAGCTGTCTAGTTAACTCAGTTTCTTCATCCTTGTTACCACAAACTCCCTTGACATCCATTTTCTAATTTGCATCAAGAAACCACAATCCACATTCCAGATTTGGCAGGAAGTCTATACTTTAGCCTCCCAACACACCACTTCTGATTCTGCTTTTAGCTCTGCTCCTCAAACTCTGACCTATACATCCATCATGAGGTCATTAGATTTGCCAAAAGAGGCACACCATACAATCCCACAACACTCCCCACAGTCCCTTCTATTAGAAATGCCGTGTTAACTAACATCGACTTCCTAATTTTTCCCTGCATAAGTTTCCTTGTCTAATAGAGATTATATACTTGCTCAATTCACTTACCTATCTTAGGCAAACATATGACCATAAAATTGTTTTAAAAGATACCCATGATTTCAGTGAAATTATTATTATGTTTTTTTTTTTGAGGCGGAGTCTCGCTCTATTGCCCAGGCTGGAGTGCAGTGGCGCGATCTCGGCTCACTGCCACCTCCACTTCCCAGGTTCAAGTGATTCTCCTCCCTCAGCCTCCTCAGTAACTGGGATTACAGGCACACACCACCATATCCAGCTAATTTTTGTATTTTTAGTACAGACAGAGTTTCACCATGTTGGCCAGGCTGGTCTCAAACTCCTGACCTTGTGATCTGCCCTCCTCGGCCTCCCAAAGTGCTGGGATTACAGGCATGAGCCACCGTGCCCAGCCCTATTTCAGAGAAATTATTAACAGAATTTTTCCTACAGAGGTTGCATGAGAGGTTCCACTAGTACCATAGCTAACATCTTCTTAAAATATAATTTATGTACAGTATATTAAAACCATGGTATGCAGCTTAAACTTTAAAAGTAAAAATCTAGAGGTCTTAAATGCTTGATAACCATAAGACTGTTTAAATCTAGCAACAGTGTCTTTGGTTCTACTGTGGCTAATGAAATTGAGGACAATAAATTGCTAGCCAAACTTGAAATCAACCTACTATTTTACTCATTCATCAAACTGACAATATCTAAAGCCTGGGGTATTCCAAAGGATACTTACAAGAGCACTGCCATCAATAGCCATGTATGATGTCATCTTAGTAGAAACAAAAGCTAGAAGAGAAAAAATGTTTTCAGTTAAATGTGAGATTAAAGTGTTCATAAAAACATATATCTCTTTGAGTGGGGAAAGAAAATACTTCTATTGTGATTAATCAATTTTACAATAAAAGTAATTCATTAAATAGCCTTTCGGCCAGGCATGGTGGCTCATGCCTCTAGTCCCAGAGCTTTGGGAGGCCAAGGCAGGAGGATTGCTTGAGGCCAGTAGTTCAAGACCAGCCTGAACAACATAGTGAGACCCTGTCCCTAAAAGAAAAAAAAACATAGCCAGTTGTAGTGGCACACACCTGTAGTCCCAGCTGCTCAGGAGGCTGAGGTGGGAGGATTGCTTGAGCCCAGGAGTTCAAGGTTACAGTGAGCTATAATGGCACCACTGCACTCCAGCCTAAGTGACAGAACAAGATCCTGTCTCTTAAAAAAATTTTTTTAATGAATAAATAAATAAATAGCTTTTTATTTCAGAACTCAATAAGCCAGCTGTTTAAAGTTGAGTTCATAAGATAAGCCAGAATTTCATTTATACATTTGTCAATATTCTTTTCAAGTACTCAGCAAGACATGTATATGATTTACACACTTAATATTACTATATATATATATACACACACACAAACACACACACACATTTTGAGAAGTGGAAATGTTTTCCTCTTTATGATAAACAATGCAACTAAGATGTGAAAATGTGGCCCATCACTATTATCCAACTTTGAAAACATAGCTAACTCCCCTGCCTCTGAAGTCCCAAACTTTAATAGCAAGATAGGCTCCTTTTGATGTTTGCACTTTGTAGTGGGTTGCCTGAAAAACAAGATATTCTGTGGTTTCAAGAAAAGCAAATGAAAACAAAAGGAAAAAAATCCTCATGTTTTCAACATTGACAAGCAAGAAACTTGTTAAAGATCCACAAGCCACTGAAACTCTCCCCAAAGCAGACAGCTTTTCAACTTCATCCCAGTGACACCACAAGTACACATTCATGACCTGTTTGTTTCTTACACCAGTGGAGGTCCCCAAATTCTGAGTAATGGAAACTCCTTTTTCATATTAAAAATGCTATATTACATAGATATTAATAAGACATTTATTGGTAAAATGTGAAAGAGATAAACCACAATAAAAAGACTGATAAATTTACTTAATTTAAACTTATTTCTTAAAAAAAAACATTAAAACCTAAATTTAAAAAATCAAGTCTCAAGCTGATAAAAATATCTGAAATATACATTTAATACATAAGAACCATAAAATGGAGTTCTTACATGTCACAAAGAAGATAATAAGCAAACTAATAGAAGAACAAATAAAGGAAAATTGAAAAAATAAAATACAAATAACTAATGCTTAATCTCATTAGTAATAAATTAATGCAAAATAAAATACCATGATTCCATTTTTATTCTTCAGGATTGGAAAAAAATTAAGTGATAGAAGTCAATTTGGGTGGAGGTGGAGGTGTGTAGAAAAGAATACTCTCACATGTTGGGATATCAACATGTTACAGGATCTTTGGGTTGTCGCTCTTCTGGCCAGAAACCTCTGTGGCCGGTGGCACCTTTGCCCAAGTTCTTGTCCTGCATCTGGGAATAACGAGGTACACAGAGAAGTAGAGGGGAGCAAGATGAAGAGGAGCTTTATTGAGTGTTAGAACAGCTCAGAGAAGACCCATAGTGGGTAATTCCTCTCCATAGGCAGGTCGTCCCATGGAGTGTTCAGCTTTCAACAGAGAGGAGGCCCTGGAGAGGGCAGCTCCTCTCTGCAGGCAGGTTAGCCAGAAGTCTGCAGCAGCTCTTGGCAGAGAGGAGGCCCTGGAATGGGTTGCTCCTCTCTGCAGCTGGTAGTCCCAATGTCTCTGCAGATCCTGAAGCTCTCAGCAGAGAGGGTAGCTCCTCCCTGTAGCTGGTAGTCCCAGTGTCTCTGCAGGTCCTGAAGCTCTCAGCAGAGAGGGCAGCTCCTCCCTGCAGCTGGTCGTCGGGATGTCTGTTCAGCTCTGGCTGATCTTGGGGCTTTTATGGCCTCAGAGGTGAGGAAATGCACACAGATTGGTCCATGGGTGGCCATGGAAGGGCCCAGAAAGGCACCACCAGTTTCCACTCCAGTTGGTGGGACTGGCAGCCCAGTCCCCAGTCTTCAGGCCCTCCCTGGCCTGAAGGTGGGGTCTCACCAGGGACCTGCCCCCTTCTGCCCTGGAATCTGTCTGCCTCCTGCTGCCGTTCATGGTGCCTGGGCTTGTGGGGACTTTGCTCCCATCAGAGCAGGCACCGACAGCAGGGAGAAGCCAGGCAGCAGGAGCAGGCACTCCTGAGCCTGCAAGGACAGCAGGGGCCTTCCCAGGCCCCTAAGAGTGCAGTGATTCCTGAGTCTGGGGGTGGGGTAGGTCCTGTCTGCTCTTTGGAGTGGGAGGCGTGGGTCTGCAGCTACAGCCTGCTCAGCTGTGGTTTGGGTAGCTGCAGCAGCACCCAGGGAGCTCCATCTCAACTCAGAATCTTTCTTTTGTATCCATTTTACCTGCTTAATTCCTAACTATCCCTTAAAGTCCTCTCTGTCCACACCCATTGCCATCATCCTAGTCCAAGCCATCAGCACCTCCCTCTTGGACCACTGCAAGAATATCCTAGCTGATGTCCCAGTTTCTCTCTGGCCCAGTGATTTTTTTCAATGCACATCTGACTATTCACCTCTTTCCTTAAATCCCTACAATGGTCATTGGTCTTTAAATAAAGATCAAAATTGTGAAAACCTCCTACAAGTGAGGCTTTGCACCATCTGACCACGACCTCATCTCCGGCCCTTCCTTGGGTTGTTTCCATATCTGTTTCTATCTCCCTTACTCATTGTCTTTTTTTTTTTTTAAGTCCTCGAACACATTTATTTCCATTTCAGAGCCTTGGTGCATGCTTTTTCTCAACAGTCACCACCTAGGATGGCTTATACCATCTAATTTTTCAACTCTCTGACAGAAGATCACTGCATCAAGAAAACCTTCCCTGAGCCTTGGGAGAGATTGATCCCCTTTTATAGCCTCTCACATCACCTTATTTTTTATTCATAGAAGTTTTCATCATTGTAGTGAATGATTAATTTTGCAATTGGTCCTTTAACATCTGACTCTCCATTATAATATAACCTACCTGAAGGCAGCCACTGTGTCTGGCCTTGTTCATTTATTTGCTGCTGTGTCCTCAGTCTCTGTAGGCAGGGTGGTTCAATATATATTTGTTGAGTAAATGAATTAAATATACAAGCAATAAAACCACTCACTATAGATGAGTTTCCATAAAGGAAATCTATGGATTCCAAATTTTTGTTTTGTAAAATATTGGCATCATGAATATCCCATTAGAAAGCTCCTTCCCAATCTGCAGGATATGGAAATGAGATGGTGTTGATATCATACCTCCTTCGGTCAAAGAGCAAAAGGGTAGAAATAATACGCAGTCACTGGCATGGGTGGTGGAGGTGGGATGGGAGACAGCTAGGGATTGATGTACCTTTGTGGAGTTTGTGTATGAGTGTTTCATTAATAATCTTGGAGTTTCAGTACTTTGTTTCTTTTTTTTTCTTTTCTTTTCCTTTCTTTTTTTAATTTTAAATTAAAAAA
Source organism: Pan troglodytes (assembly GCF_028858775.2). Taxonomy (NCBI): domain Eukaryota; kingdom Metazoa; phylum Chordata; class Mammalia; order Primates; family Hominidae; genus Pan; species Pan troglodytes. The sequence goes on from NC_072403.2 coordinate 166,241,994, forward strand.
AATAGAGACAGGGTCTTGCTTTGTAGCCCAGGCTGGTCTCAAACTCCTGGTTTTAAACAATCTTCTTGCCTCGGCATCCTAAAGCATTGCGATTACATGAGTGAGCAACCATGCCTGGCCAGTACTTTGTTTCTTGAAGTAGTTGAAACATATGAAATCTAAATTCCACTAAAATGATTCAAAAATAATTTTGGGCAGAAGAACCACCAAAATAAGCTAAGCTCAACTCTTGTTTCTCCTCTTCCAGTCAAAGCCCATGGCCATAATAAAGAAGAATTAGGAAAAGAAATGAGGGCTATGGAGACTCATGTACGTACTTTTGATTGTTTGGACAATGAGAACTGGTTCAGCTAACCAGGTTAACCAGGACACATGGTGTCCATATGTTGATAAGCTAAATAGGTAGCTCCAAGGTTTTGATGAAAATATATATATATAAAGTACACAATAAAAGCAGCTTGTGAGAAAAATAATCCTGGCAAAAGTGTTTTGAAAGTGATAACTTTTCAGTATTCACAGTCCTTTCTGAGAATATCAGTTTAAGCAAAGTGCCTATACATAAGAATTGAAGGAAGAAATAATGACTATTTGATATATCATGAGAATGAATTTTTGAATTACCACAAATTTAAAAATAGATAAGACCCTAACGACAGGGTAACAAAACACTTTTGTATATCAAGAGGTTTCCAGTTCTTTGCTTTCAACAAAATTAAGGAAAAACCTATTTGAATTGTCTATGGATTATGAAAGTAACTGTTGTGATAAATCACCACGAGATATTTGGCATATCCTTGGAAGGAGTTCAAAAAGTGCTCAATTCCTACATATTTACTTACGTGAAAAATATTTCTAAGTGCTTACATACATAAAAACCAATAATAGGATTAGAATTAGTTCTCAACTCTGTCACTGTAGTAATAAATAATGTTCATTCATGTGTATGTTGCATAATTGGGGGTAATGTCTCATCTATCTAAGTACTGCATATTCAATAAAAATATTTATCTGCTTTATTCAATCATTATCAGTCAAAATGTGTAGTATATCATATTAATGCTTGTTAAATTATGTACCAATAATAATTGTAATAATAACTCTGAATAAAATTTTTTGGCTTAAATAATTTTGTCACCAAAAAATTTTTAAATTAATTTCAATTTAAATATGTATTCTTGGCCAGGTACGGTGGCTCACGCCTCTAATCCCAGCACTTTGGGAGGCCAAGGTGGGCAAATAGCTTGAGATCACGAGTTCAAGACCAGCCTGGCCAACATAGGGAAATCCCATCTCTGCCAAAAATACAAAAATTAGCCAGGTGTGGTGGTGCACACTTGTGGTCCCAGCTACTAGGGAGGCTGAGGTGGGAGGATGGCTTGAGCCCAGGAGGCTGAGGATGCAGTGAGCCGAGATTGTGCCACTGCACTCCAGCCTAGGTGACAGAGCCAGACTTTGTTCCAAAAGACAAACAAACAAACAAACAAACAAAAACTCTTCTTTTAGCTTAAATGTATGATAGAATTATCAATAAAATATTTTCAGGCATAAAAATATGTAATAGGACTTGGCACAGTGGCTCACACCTATAATCCCAGCACTTTGGGATGCTGAGGTAGGAGGATCACTTGAGGTCAGGAGTTCAAGAGCAGTCTGGGCAACATAGCAAGACCCCATCTCTACAAAAAATAAATAAATAAATAAGAAAAATCAGCCCTGTATGATGGCAGGCATATGTAGTTGGGAGATTGAGGCAGGAGTATCTCTCCCACCCAGGAGGTCAAGGTTGGTATGATAGTGCCACTGCACTCCAGCCTGGATGACAGAGTGGGATCCTGTCTCTTAAAGAAAAAAAAAAATCATATAATAGGATAAAAATCCATATGATAGTGGAATGAAAACATGAGTTTCAGGAGAAAAGAAAACAATGTAAAATGTGCAAGTCCTAAAGTTTACTTTAAAAAAAAATTACAGGACATACCAACTCTTTATGATATCTATATTATATAGATTACTTTTATACAGAAGTATAACCTTTTTTACCATCAATGTTTACAATATGCCAGAAACCACATTTTTTCAACTACATGTATGACAAAAACTTTAGGTGACAATTTGAAGTATAAGGGGGTACATGAGGCTCCTAGGTTCTTTTATGGGTACACAACCAAAAATATATGCTTAAAACTAGGCCGGGTTCAGTGGCTCACATCTGTAATCCCAGCAGTTTGGAAGACCAAGATGGAAGGATCACTTGAGACCAGGAGTATGAGACCAGCCTGGGCAACATAGCAAAACCCTCATTTTTACAAAAATAAAATAAAAATTAGCAGGGTATGGTGATGTGCACCTGTAGCCCCAGCTACTCAGGAGGCTAAGGTGGGAGGATTGCTTGAGCCCAGGAGTTCAAGTCTGCAATGAGCTTTGATTGTGCTATTGCACTCCATCCTGAACAACACAGTGAGACTCTGTCTCTAAAAGAAAACCACTCCACTAAAGTATGTAGATTAGAGTCAAGTAGGTTTAAGTTCAAATCCCAACTCTGCCACTTGTTAAATGAGAAAACTTATGGAAATTGCTTAATGCTCTGACTAGCAAATGCCTCCTCTTTGAATAATAATAACCAACTCATAAGGTGTTTGTGAAAATTAAACGAGATATCATATGGGAAGCACACAGGGCACATGTGTGCATGCTTAGTAAGTGGTAGCAATTACCTAGAATGGGAGCTATTACCTAGAAATAGCTTCATTATACAAAACTATCCTTCCTAATGGAATTAGTATACAACTAAAGGGATTGAACAAGTGTGATAACAGGTTTCATCAAATAAAATAGCTTTCACACTTCAAGGTTGGTTAAACTCCCTAGCCAACTAACCAATGACATTTTTGGTGCCTTGTTTCAGAGTTTAAGGGAATAGTTATCTCAGTCATATTTAAAACAGTTATCTTCTTTCAAGAACAATTTCTTAACAAACTACAACATGAAACATAGCCAAACCAATGAAATCACTACTTGTTTAAGTTTGTTAAATGAAATAAAATGCATTCCTGATCAACTCTGTAACTGAAAACTAGAAAATATGTTTTGTTAGCAAATGAGTAATAAAGTCAATTTCAAAGAAGAGATTTTCCTTCACATATATTAATAAAGAGTCATTCCATTTTGTTTTAATCACAAATTGTATGCTTCTTAAACCAAGTGTGTTTTAGCCATTTTAGAAATTGTTTAGAAAGTTATTTAAGATAGAAATATGGACTCTCATCCTATACTATTTTAAACCCAGAAAATGAACCAAGAATATCAATCCCCAACAAACACACTATTTATAAAGAAGGCTAACATAATCAGTATTTTTTTTAAGAATCAAGAAAAAAATTCCACTAAGGGGATTTATTCATTCAACTGATGCAAAGGTAACTGTCCTGGTTATTCCCTAATAGACATTATCATCTTTGGAATGATGGAGCAAAATAAGTACCATGCCTAATGTTTTACACATTTTTAAAACAAAGATAATTTATTGTGATTTAGAGACGATTTTCCAGTTGAAATAACATAGGAGCTAGGTTGATTCTCTTTCTCACAGAGCCTTAAGTGAAAACAAAACAGGTCTGAACTAAAACGTTTAAAACCCACAGATTAATTTATCCTTTGAAATTATAATGCTGGCATTCAGCAAGACATTATCACAGCAGCAAGTGGATTTATACAAAGTCCACAAACACAGGCAAACAATGTGCGTTATTCTTAAGCCAGAGGCCAGAGCTAAGAGGAAACAAAAAAATGCTTGTTATCCTCGTGGCAGAAGTCTTGATCGTCGACAAGTAGGTAATCCATGTGGCAGCAAATGTCCACACTCTACTGGAGACAAGCACTGTTTATAAGCGAGCGTGTTCTGTTACATGATAGTCCATCACAGCAATGCCATGGAAAACAGAAGAGAATATTCATCTTCGCTCACATATAAAAGCAAAGGACATGAGATAATCCATTCGTTTTGCCAATTAGTAGGAGATTTCACCTGTCAAGGCAAAGCAGGAGAGAAGGAAGCAAATGCAAGATGACTTCCCTACCAGTCTGTGTACAGTGACATATGCGGCAGGGGAGGTTTGGGGTTGTGACTTTGTTCAGGAACTTTATGAAGGAGAAAATAGCTTCATCCAAACTATTTTAAGCTTTTTTCTTTTTCTTTTTTCTTTTTTTTTCTTTCTTTCTTTCTTTTTTTTTTTTTTTTTTTGAGGCAGAGTCTCCCTCTGTCGCCCAGGCTGGAGTGCAGTGGCGCCATCTCGGCTCGCTGCAAGCTCCGCCTCCCGGGTTCACGCCATTCTCCTGCCTCAGCCTCCCGAGTAGCTGGGACTACAGGCGCCCGCCACCACACCCGGCTAATTTTTTGTATTTTTAGTAGAGACGGGGTTTCACCGTGTTAGCCAGGATGGTCTCGATTTCCTGACCTCGTGATCCACCCACCTCAGCCTCCCAAAGTGCTGGGATTACAGGCATGAGCCACCGTGCCTGACTGCTTTTTTTTTTTTAACTTAAGCTCAAAGTGTCATTCTGATTCCAATCCATTTTCTACTTGCTATAGAATATTCTCATTCTTTCTCTTTCGTTTATCTTCCCTTTTTTATTGTTGTCTTTTCCACTCATTTCGTTGCATTTCTTTCCTGCCTTCTCTCCACTTTGATGATGAATTGACAGATGGTTTTAAGAACCACAGCTTTTTTCAAACAGAGAAACTATGATGCTTAAAATTACTTTATTTTTGACACCATAAAAATACTGCAATCCATCATCTGTGGAGACTGGCAGGCCTCTTCCCTGCTTTCCCCTCACAAATTCCCACATAAGCTGTCAGCCCTGACAATCAAGGCTCAGACACACAAAATCCACAAAGCTAAGGGAGATAAAAGACTTTCTTTCAGCCAATAATGTCAATCTTTCCTCCCAGTGGACCATTTTACCATAGTAACAAACAGGTGGAAAACTGCAAGAGATCTCAAACGATTTGCCTCTTTTACATCCTGGAAGGGCCTACCAAATGCCAATGGCTATTGGCCATGCCCCTCTTGGAGGTACAAAGCTCCCCTGAGTTGCTGAACTACAGGGGTCTCTTGTCCTTCTGTGGGATTCCTGAACCTGAAACTTCTAAAATGTGGTCTGTACCTGCAGGGGCCATTAGACTGGGGCAAGCAGAGACCTGCCGTGGGCCACACCCTGGCCAATCCTCCTCAGAACACCCAGAGCTCAGCCCTGGCCCACATGCACCCTGTGTTGGTTGCGCCCAATCAAGGTTCCCTTTACCAGAACATGGGGTAGACCAGACGCCCTGAAAAGCACTGGGACTTGTTTCTACAGAGTTGGGTTTGTTCTGTGGTTGTCTTAAGTTCCATGACACCTGCCTGGAGAGTAGTTGTTGTCACTGGTTCTCCAAAACAGGGATAGATGTTCAATGATTCCAATGATTTATATAGGCAGGGGTCCTACAATGCATATTTTCACCTACCCCTCAAAGACACATAAACACACACACCCTAGTGGCAGCTCTTGTTCAGTTTTACCAATGCAGACAAAACACACCATCACACCTGCCTCTCCTACGCCAGCTCCAGATCCAAGGAACTTCTAGGAGCCAGTTACTCTAAGATCCAAGCTAGCTGTATGCTGAAGTGTGATTCTAAGGGATTGTGACTGAAACTGCAGGAGCCACCTCAAAAGTTTGTACTGTCCTCAAGCTGCTACATCATATGAGAAAAAGGGCGCCAGCTCCCTAATGAGGACACAGGTAACACTGGTAGCTCCTAGACAAGGTATCAATTATGAGGCCCACTGCAATCTACTACTGTCTGTTCCATGAGCACAGCTTGGTTCCTTCCAGGTCCCAACTCGGGTATCCCCCAAATAACATCCCCAATTCCTAGTTTGCTTCACTCCAGCCGGTGGGGCAAGAGCTGATACAGTGCTCTAGAATGAGCCAGATAGGAATAGCAAGTGATGGCCCTTACCTTTCTGCAATTTGCATCTCTCCATTTCTCCACATGAATAATAATTACATTTTCTGTCTGCAGAAGATGAAATGTTTTTCTACTTGGTGAAATTCAGACAGTGTACATGGCTCTGAGGCAGCCAGTCACTTTATTTCTGCTTTGCCAAACATTATTCCATTCAGTGCCCTTTACACCAAAGTGAGCAGCTATACCCCATACAGCAGAGGACTCTGCAACTGGACATTCACTGGCTAGAAGGCAGCCAAGAAAAAAAAATGATTATAAAAGCTGTCAGCCGCTTGCACCCATTGCTCTAGAGTTGGAGCCAAAACCCCTTTTGTCTGGCTAGATTTTTCCTTAAGAAATATCATTTTAGGGGCCGGGCACGGTGACTCACGCCTGTAATCCTAGCACTTTGGGAGGCCGAGGCGGGTGGATCACTTGAGGTCAGGAGTTCAAAACCAGCCTGACCAACATGGTGAAACCCCATCTCTACTAAAAATACCAAAAAAATTTAGCTGGCCATGGTGGCAGGTGCCTGTAATCCCAGCTACCCGGGAGGCTGAAGCAGGAGAATCGCTTGAACCTGGGAGGTGGAGGTTGCAGTGAGCCGAGATTGTGCCACTGCACTCCAGCCTGGGCAACAGAGAGAGATTCCATCTCAGAAGAAAAGAAAGAAAGAGAGAGAGAGAGAAAAGGAAAGAAAGACAGAGAAAAGGTGGGAGGGAGGGAGGAAGAAAGAAAAAAAAAGAAAAGAAAAGAGGGAGGGAAGGAGGGAGGGAAGGAGGAAATAAAAGAAAAGATCATTTTAGGGGCCTTGTAATTTTGCAAAGGTCATGCCCAAGGGTTATCAGACAAGAGAGACCATAAGGAGATAAACTACTGTATATAATCATGGTGAGGGCTGCTTTGCCCAGAATAGAGTGACTTCTCTTGGAGGCTCTTATAATGATATTTGGCAGAACTGTTGCAAACTGTTTTCAGTCTTCACAGCAAGGTTGTAAAGTAACTTATACTTTAACACGTGAAAAAACGAATATACAGAGTGGGTGAACTAACTAGTTTACATAGGTAGCAAGTTAAAGCCAAATTTGAATTCAGATTTTCAGACTCCAGGTCCAGGGCCCTATGGTCATCAGCAGTGCTGTCTCAATAATCTTTGCCTTTTCAAATTCTCCTTAGAAGCAGGCTTTTATTTTCTTTTTGCAAACAGTAGATCTCATTACATTCTTAGAGAATGAATGAGTCTAATAATTCTTACAGACACTCAGGGCAAGACATGCAGTAGGCACCTAACAAATATCTGTTGACTTATATTGGCCCTGCCTCAACTTTAGGACAAGTTAGAATGAGTAAGCTATTTACTAAATTTAGACAATTCAGAGGGACCTACGGTGACGAGCAGTGATAATGTGGCTGCCAAAGGGCTACTCGTGGGATCACAGATCAGCTGCCACTGTGTGGTCTGGAAGGGTCTGATCAGCAGGCAATACAGCTCTCAGAAAGAGACACTGACGAGCTGCACGCAGCTTGTTTGGGAATTGCGCATCCTAGGTGAGGCTTCATTCAGAAACTATGAAGGGCTCACGTCCTGGTCAGAATCCCACATGGGCAGGCTATGAATTGAAGGCTTAAACCATATCATGCTGGAAACCACACAGGCACAAGGACCTCAATTTTGCATCTGCTGAAAAATCTGGGTTAGTGTCTCCAAAACATCTAAAGCAAGAATGAGAGATGTCACTAAAACACACCTATTTATTCTTTAGGAAGAACTGTTAAATTAAAGTCATTCTTAAATACCCCCCATCCCAAATGGAGATATTTGTTGACACAATCCACATAAGCGAATGCCGTCAGGAATAGATTCGCTTTCTCTGAAATCATAACATGTATGCAAAGAGACACCTAGTGGAAGAACACCTAAGTACAATATTCAGCTTAAGACCAAAGATTAAATCGTCCAACTCCCTAATTTGACATTCTTTCAATTTCAATAGCGCATTTTTTTAAACCACTAGAATCATAAACTCAGAAATCTAAGTTTTCAAAAAGAAAATGTTCTATTTGTTTTTCCAGGAAGCATTGGCTCTTTTATTGGTTGTTGTTGTTGTTCATTAGACTATCTTACTGTATACATTACTGCGAAGTAATACAAAAATTACACAGCAGACTGCAGCTGGCCAGCCACTTTACTTCACCTTTCCCTGAACACATGTGGGCTTATTTTTTTGTTTCCATTCCTTTATAGACTTTGCCTGTGAGATTTTCCGCTTGTCTTTGGGTTGCTTTTTTCTTGCTTTTAACTAGGTAAAGCCAAAGACTTTTTTTTTCCAGCCAGCTTCCTGTGGTCCGCCCAGCTTCCTGTGGTCCACCCACTCTCGTCTTTACATGCTCACTTTCCCACTTGTACCTCACCTACACTGGATACCGCGCCCACCTCCTCATCTTCCATGCACACATGCACCTTCCTCTCTCCCTCCTGCCCTAGATACCTTCATTTAACCTCAAAAGGAAAACTTTGTTATCACAAAATAGAAGGAATCACCTATTTTTTTCTTTACTCCATAGTACTAAAATTCAGCTATGACAAACGTTGAAATTATTATTTTTAAACTCCTGCATAGAAAAAAAGTTTAGATTGGAAATTGATTTTTAATTTAACAGATATGTTTAATTGCAATTTCTATGACCTCACAGGCACCACTTCATGGGATTTTACATCTGAAAGAGGAACATGTGCTCTAGCAGAAGCCAGACTGACATTCACCAGGTCCAGGTCTCCTGACACTGCTGTGCTACAAAGAGCCGAGCCCTGTGGACAGGTCCGGGAGAATGAGACGCCAAGTAGAGAATGGGAATCCAAAAGACGCCAAGGCTCCAGACGTATGGATGCAAAAGTGATCTTGAAAGTAGAGAGCCTCTGATCCTAGCCACCCCAGCTAAAGTCACATGGGTCAAAGATGAACTGCCAAGCCAAGTCAACCCCTCTCCAAATTCCTGTCATGGTCAAAACAAAAAGGTCCTTACTCCACTGTTTTCAATAAGTAAGAAGGTCCTTATTCCTACATCACATGCTTGATGGTGACATGTTGAAACCTTTTCCTTTGATATTAGGAATAAGCCCAAGATTCTCATTATCACTTAACAACATTGTCTCAAAAGTACTGGAAAACAATGGTAAAAAATATATATATATATGATTAAAAGGTAAAAAATCAAGATTGTCAGTATTTTCAAATGATATAGTTTTACATGCAGAAAGAATCTACACATTAATAATTACAATTAAAAAGTGGGCCAGGCATGGTGGCTTATGCCTGTAATCCCAGCACTTTGGGAGGCTATGGTGGTGGATTGCTGGAGCTCAGGAGTTTCAGACCAGCCTGGGCAACATGGTGAAACCCTGTCTCTAGCAAAAATACCAAAAAAAAAAAAAACACACAAAAAAACGCTGGTCATGGTGGTGTGCACCTGTGGTCCCAGCTACTTGGGAGGCTGGGGTGAGAGGATCCCTTGAACCTGGGGGATAGAGGTTGCACTGAGTTGAGATTGTGCCACTGCAAAAAAATCATAGACAGAGCCAGACCCTGTCTCAAAATAAAAAAAAAAAAGTGGGCATAAGAAGGTTGCTAGCTACAAAGCCAATATATTAAAATCAATAACATTTCTACCAGCCACCAACAGTTTGAAAGTAAAATTTCTAAGAAGATAGCAATATCATAAAAATTCAAATATGTTAGAATGAATCTAATAAAAGATGTATAAGACTTCAATGAAGAAATCAATTTTTGAAAGAAACTTTAAAAAGGTATAAATAAATGGAAAGATGTCGTGTGTTCATTCATTGGAAGACTCAATATTGTGAAGATGACTCTGGCTAGTGCTTTTCCTTTGCCGTTCGTTATCTTCATTATTCTGTGGTCATAAGGATATCGTCCTACTTTTCCTTCTACGAATTTTATTGTCTTGTCTTCCTTATTAGATCTACAATTTACTTGCAATTGATTTTCTATTATGGTTTCAAATAGGGGTCAAGTTTCATCTTTTAAATTAATAGCCAATTACCTCAGTATCATCTATTGAAAATACTGTCATTTCCCCCACTGGTTCTAACCATAAAGGAAAAGCTGTAAGTTGAAACACATTAGAATTAAGAATTCCCATTCATCAAAAGACAACCTTAGGGACTGAGAAAACAAGCAAATGAATGAGAAGAGATATGTGCCATACATATAACATGCATGAGGCCATGCATCCAGAATCTATAAAGAACTCCCATGAATCAATAAGGAACAGGCAGAAAACCTAAGACAAAAATGAGAAAAGACTTACTAGGCCTTTGACAAAGAAGGAACATCAATTAGCCAACATACATAGGAGAGACACCAATCATTAACAATCAGGAAATGTTAATGTTAATGTTAATCCTCATTAACAGTCAGGGAAATGCAAGGCAGAACAGCAATGAAACATAATTAAACAGCCACCAAAACAGTGTAATTTTAGAAGACTGACAATGCCAAGCGTTGGCAAGATTGTAGAACCAGTGAAAACTCAAAATATTGCCAGTGGAAAATTATTTTGGAAAAGTGTTTGGCAACACCTGCTAAGGTTAATTACATGCATAGTCTATGCCCACAACCTTTACTCTAAAATGTATATGCCTCAGATATGTGCGCAAATGTATGCTGAAAATGTGTAACAATGGTTCTATCCAGTTCATTAATAACAACCAGAACAAAAAACAGGGCTGGGCATGGTGTCTCATGCCTATAATCCCAGTGCTTTGAGAGGCCAACATGGGAGGATCACTGGAGGCCAGGAGTTCAAGACCAGCCTGGGCAACAAAGTGAAACTCTATCTCTACAAAGAGGTAAATCATTTAAAAAATTGTTAAAAAAAAAAAAAGTCCATCAATGGGAAAATGAATAAATAAATTGTGGTACAGTCATTACAATGAACTACATAGCAATCAAAAAGAAAAAGACTACTTCTATCCACAGTGAAATAACATTGAGAGAAAGAAGCTAGACACAAAAGAATATAAACAATATGATTCCATTTATATAAAATAATAGAGCAGCCAAAACTAGATCATAGTGTTTAGGGAAGTGTACTTGGGTCATAAAATTATCACAAAATGCAACCACAATGACCACAAATGGCAGGAGAGTGGAAACCTTTGAGGAGGAATCAGGAATTATTTATTGGAATGGGTACAAGAGGGGATTCGGGATCCCGATGGTAGTCTATTTCTTGACTCAAGTGGCAGTTGCAAGAATTTACACTTCATGATAAATCATCTAGCTATTCCATTTTTTTCATGTTTTCCACTGCATGTATGTTATATTTCAAAATAAAAGTCATTTTGAAAAGTGAGAACTAGGCCAGATGCTATGGCTTATACCTGTAATCCCAACACTTTGGGAGGCCAGAGCGGAATGATTGTTTGAGGCCAGGAGTTTGAGACCAGCTTGAGCAACATACTGAGAATCCCCATCTCAACAAAAAAATTTAAAAATTAAGGCCAGTCGCAGTGGCTCATGCCTGCAATCCCAGCACTTTGGGAGGCCGAGGTGGGTGGATTACTTGAGGTCAGGAGTTCAAGACCAGCCTGGGCAAGATGGTGAAACCCCGTTCCTACTAAAATACAAAAAAAAAAAAAAAAAAGCCAGGCATGGTGGTGTATGTCTGTAATCCCAGCTACTTGGGAGGCTGAGGCAAGAGAATTGCCTGAACCCGGGAGGTGGAGGTTGCAGTGAGGCGAGATAGCGCCATTGCACTCCAGCCTGGGTAACAGAGCAAGACCTCATCTCGGAAAAAAAAAAAAAATTTTTTTAAAGTAGCCTTGTGTGGTGGTGCATGCCTATAATCCTAGCTACTTAGGAGGCTGAGATGGAGGATCACTTGAGCCCAGGAGTTTGAGGTTGCAGTGAGCCATACTGCACTCTAGCCTGGATAACAATGTGAAAGCTTGTCTCTAAATAAATAAATAAACTCTTGTTGAAGATTTTAGTTTTCCTTGAAGTGAAATGGGCAAGCCTGGCCAGTCATGGTGACTCACGCCTATAATCCCAGCACTTTGGGAGGATGAGCCAGGTGATAACTTGAGGCCAGAGTACGAGACCAGCCTGGTCAGCATGGTGAAACCCCGTCTCTACTGAAAATATAAAAATTAGCCTGGAGGCCGGGCACTGTGGCTCACGCCTGTAATCTCAGCACTTTGGGAGGCTGAGGTGGGTGGATCACCTGAGGTTAGGAGTTTGAGACCAGCCTGGCCAACATGGTGAAACCACATCTCTACTAAAAATACAAAGAATTAGCCAGATGTGGTGGCACACACCTGTAATCCCAGCTACGTGGGAGGCTGAGACAGGAGAATAACCTGAACCCAGAAGGTAGAGGTTGCAATGAGCCAAGATGGCACCATTGCACTCCAGCCTGGGCAACAAGAGTGAAACTCCATCTCAACAACAACAACAAAATATCCTGGCATGATGGCACATGTCTGTAATCCCAGCTACTCGGGAGGCTGAGGCAGGAGAATAGCTTGAACCTGGGAAGCGGAGGTGGCAGTGAGCCGAGATTGCACCACTGCACTCCAGCCTGGGTGACAGAGCAAGACTCTGTCTCAAAATTAAAAAATAAATAAATAAATAAAATAAATGGTTTTGCAGAGTTCTGATCTGACAAACACATTAACAGCTCTGGCCCCAGCACTGACAACAGACTGAAAGAGAGAAAAGACATAAACCAAGAAACCAATTAAGAGGCTACTGGAATGATCCAGGGAAGAGATTACAATGTCATCTCTTTCGCGGGACCAGAGTGGTAGCGATAGAAGTGGTAAGAAGTAGATGGATCAGGCAGGGCGCGGTGGCTCACGCCTGTAATCCCAGCACTTTGGGAGGCCAAGGTGGGCGGATCACGAGGTCAGCAGATCGAGACCATCCTGGCTAACACGGTGAAACCCCATCTCTACTAAAAACACACACAAAAAAATTAGGCGGGCACGGTGGCGGGCACCTGTAGTCCCAGCTACTTGGGAGGCTGAGGCAGGAGAATGGCATGAACCCGGGAGGCAGAGCTTGCAGTGAGCCGAGATAGCACCACTGCAGTCCGGCCTGGGCAAAAGAGAGAGACTCCGTCTCAAAAAAAAAAAGAAGTAGCTGGATCAAAGTACTTACTCCTCTTTGTCACAATGACCAATCCAGAAAAGAGTACATGTACCAAGTCAAGATAATCAGGAAATTCTGTCTGAAATATTGGGAAAGAGATTTGTCCCTTTTTTCTGGGGTGTCAGCCGTGAACGCTCTGCAAACCTGGAGTTAGCAGTGGTCATCTTGGTGAAATGGTGGAGAAAAGAGATTGAAAATGAAGCCAAAACAGCAGGAAGCAGAGCCCAAGGAGAGAGTGGAAAAAGAAATCTATGCTACAAAATACTCAATCCCACAAATTTTCAAAGATGTATATTTGAGGGCAGGGCAGGAACCTCATTCCTGTAATCCCAGCACTTTGGGAGGCCGAGGTGGGCGGATCACCTGAGGTCAGGAGTTCAAGACCAGCCTGGTCAACATGGTGAAACCCCTTCTCTACTAAAACTACAAAAAAATTAGCCACGCATGGTGGCGCATGCCTGTAATCCTACTCAGGAGGCTGAGGCAGGAGAATCGCTTGAACCTGGGAGGTGGAGGTTGCAGTGAGCCGAGATCACGCATTGCACTCCAGCCTGGGGCACAAGAGCGAAACTCCATCTCAAAAAAAAAAAAAAAAAAAAAACGCCGGGCACAGTGGCTCACACCTGTAATCCCAGTACTTTGGGAGGCCAAGGCGGGTAGATCACAAGGTCAGGAGATTGTGACCATCCTGGCTAACATGGTGAAACCCCATCTCTGCAAAAAAAATACAAAAAATTAGCCAGGTGTGGTGGGCCCCTGTAGTCCCAGCTACTCAAGAAGCTGAGGCAGGAGAATGGTGTGAACCTGGGAGGTGGAGCTTGCAGTGAGCTGAGATCGCGCCACTGCACTCCAGCCTGGGTGACAGAGTGAGACTCCATCTCAAAAAAAATTAAAATTAAATAAATTTTTAAAAAGATGTACATTTGAATATGTCTTGTGAAATTTCAGAATTTCAAAGTATATAGAGAATTCTAAAAGTTTCTCTAAAGAAACAAGAACATTGTTAGATTTCTCATGCAAGTTGAGCTGCTGAAGGACATGGGGGCAATATCTTTGAAGTTCTGAGTGAAAATAAATTTGTACATAAAGTTCTGTATCCAACCAAACATACAATCAAGTGTGAGTGCAAAATAAACACATTTTAGACATGTTTGTTTATTCCTTATGTGCCCTACGTGAAAACATTGCTTGGTAAAATAATAAACTGACAAAGACATTTAAAAAGAAAAACATGAGATAAAAGAAGGAAAAGAACATGAGATTAAGATTCAGGGAAAGATGAGCATATAATTAAAAAAAGATGTACACATAAAATACAATCTACTGAAACTGTGCAAGTATAGTTTCCTATTTCTAGCTTGATATCCCTTGAATTGATTTTGCAATCAATCCTCACACATTTGCAGTTACATTTAATTTCAAGTAATGATTTTGTTGGGGAAAAAAGAAAGTACCATTAATATAATTCCTTCTTCATAATCCTTTTTTCACTTATTCTCACCTAAAGTCAGAAAGTAAAAAATGTGAAGTTAATTTTAAAATATTAAAATAACTCAATTACCTGGTAGAACAGAAGGAATTGTAAGTGTGACTGATTTAGAAAGGAAGGGTGTTGTATAGAGATACTGGATGTGATAACTTTGCAGCACATACCATCAGACAAGAAATTGTTAGTGTGCTCTATGTCTAGTTCTCCTCTTCTCCCTCGGCCCCCAGGAAGACCTCCCAGGCCCATGCAGTTAGGAGACGCCGTGTGAGTTGTTCTGACCAACGGGGACTGGGCAGAGGTGATGTCATCACTTTGTGTCTGGAGAAGAGTATGAGTGCCCCACACCCTCCTTCTGTGTCATGACCAACTCTGAAGCCACCTATTGACATGGTGGTGTTGCAGGATGGTGGAGCTTTCATCAGCCTGAATCCCTGAGTGACTTTGTGGAGTAGAGGATCTCTCCCCTCCTGACGACCAGCACTGAACATACAGTGTGGGTAAGAAATCAGAGTTATAGCCAGGCACAGAGGCTCACGCCTATAATTCCAGCACTTTGGGAGGCCGAGGCGGGTGGACCACAAGGTCAGGAGATCGAGACCATCCTGGCCAACATGGTGAAACCCCGTCTCTACTAAAAATACAAAAATTAGCCAGGTTTGGTGGTATGCACCTGTAGTCCCAGCTACTCGGGAGACTGAGGCAAAATAATCTCTTGAACCCAGGAGACAGAGGTTGCAGTAAGCCGAGATCACACCACTGCACTCCAGCCTGGGTGATAGAGTGAGACTCCGACTCAAAAAAAAAGAAATCAGAGAATCAGAGTTACTCTGGAGTTAATTTCAGCATAACACCGTCTAGTCTAATAAGAGCTCCTGTGCCTCATTAAGTATTAACAAAAGTCTTTTCTATATTTCTTCAAGCTCTATTTAAATTTTTTCTGTGTAAACTAACATAAACCCAAAATAGGTAGTTGCCTTTTTTAACAATTTGGCTGGAAGGTAATTTTATTAGGAAAGACATTGATATCTCTACTGAGGATAATAAACTCAGGGAAAATGAAAATGGCAACAGGAAACCTTTCACTTGCTGAGAAAACTTGTTCTTTTCTTTTCCCTTTTCCTCACTGTCTACATATAATAAATGCAGAACATTTTCTGAGGAAATGCCCTATTCATTGTGGAAATAATCTCCAAAGATTTAGAGATTTTCAGTTAGTACCTCATCATTCTTGAAATTGGATTCTATTTTTTAGAAAGCTATACCCATATTTTTGAGCTAAAATTTAAAAAAAGCAAAAATATTATTAACCAGGAAAACAATAGCTCAAATGTTAACCTGCCCTCTCAATAATCTGAAAAACAGATTCTGTTTTCAAGGAATAATCTCCATATAAGTATTCTTTCAGCCAGTTCCTTTTTTGTAATCTAGTTGTCCACATTCTTGTTCACATTGTTATATTTTGCACACATATGCACAAAAATTATGAGCCTTCAAGAAGAAAATATATGTGGTCATCTATTTCTTCACTGCCAGCACACAAGTTTTTAACACAGAGTTTATTTTAAAATAAGGCAAGAAACCCTTGGAGTCTGAGTTGTTTCTTTATTAGAGGTGTGAGACCTGGCCCCACACGTTTCTGTTCTGGAAAAAGTCCATTGACACCTTGAATCACTTGGTAACATAAATCAAACTTAAGCAGTTCTTAGAACATAAGTTTCATAGGCCATAGCAAGTAAAAAATAGTAAGAAAAATATAACCTGATGTTCAAATGCATTCACATAAAACTTCACAATATTTACTGCCCAGCAGGAATATGTCAAAATAATTAGACAAGCATTCTGTGCTTAAGAAATCTGTGGAGAGCTCAAAATAATTATGGGGCCAAGAATGTAGGCACATGTGAATGAAAACTAAATATGAACTGTTTGCTCCCACTACACACCCTTGAACTAAGAACTGTCTGTCACACACCAGGGCCTGTCTGGGGGTGGGGGGTGGCAAGGGGAGAGAGAGCATTAGGACAAATACCTAATGCATGTGGGGCTTAAAACCTAGATGACGGGTTGATAGATGCAGCAAACCACCATGGAACATGTATACCTATGTAACAAACCTGCACGTTCTGCATGTGTATCCCAGAACTTAAAGTAAAATAAAAACTTTTTAAAAAGAACTATGTCTATAACATATTAGAGTGACTAGATAAACAAGATTCCTTTAGTATTGCTTAATGACAGGAGTAAAAGACAAAAATTGTTAACATGCTTTTGCATCAAGTTGGAGGACATTTTATTATGTTAGTAGCTGGTTCAAGACTTTCTCTTATGTAAACATTTGACTTTGCTAGAAAAATATCATAATAAGCCTCTTTGTCATAAAATCTGAAATCCAGCAGTGTTTGGATGTGTGTAGAAAGACCTGCAATGAGGCAGGGAGGGGAAGAAGAGAGGTGGAGGCTGTAAAATGGGGAATGGGGAGAGCAGTGTGATGGAAGAAATGACACCACAATGTCAGTTTCAGTAGAAAGCGGTGAAGAGTCTGAGCTTTGCCTTCATGTTAGCATCAGGGGGAACCAAGGCAGTACATAAGGACATCTGAAGAAACAAGTTGCTGGGAATAAAGGCCAGGGCTGATGACAAGATCATTCAACACCATGTGATATTGTTTGGCCCATGTCCCCACCCAAATCTCATGTTGAATTATGATCTTCAGTGTTGAAGGAGGGGCCTGGTGGGAGGTGACTGGATCATGGGGGTGGATTTCCCCTTGTTCTCATGACAGTGGGTGAGTTCTCAAGAAATCTGGTTGTTTAAAAGTGTATAACAGATTGCTCAAGCTCAGGAGTTTGAGTTCAGTCTGGGCAACATAGCAAAGCCCCCTTTCTTTTTTTAAAAATTAAAAAATAAAAATAAATAAAATATAAAAAGTGTGTAGCACTTTGCCCTTCTCTCCCTCTCTCTCTCTCTCTCTCTCTCTCTCTCTCTCTTGCTCTGCTATGTGAAGATTGTGCCTATTTCCCCTTCACCTTCCACCATGACTGTAAGTTTCCTGACACCTCTCCAGCCATGCTTCCTGTACAGCCTGTGGAACTATGAGCCAATTAAACCTCCTTTCTTTATAAATTTCCCAGTCTCAGGTAGTTCTTTATAGCAGTGTGGGAATGGACTAATACACCATCATAACTAATATTTATTAAGTGCTTAACAATGCACCGGATATTGTTCTAAGAGCTATATTCATATTAACTCATTAAATCCTTACACCAGCTATGGGTGCTATTACTGTCTCCATTTAACAGATGAGGAAAGCGAAGTGCATAAGGGTTAAGCAATTTGCCCAAGGTCATACAGATTGGTGTGTATTTGTGTCAGAGATAAGATTCAAACCTCAGCCCTCTGAGCTCAGAGCCTCCCCTTTGTACCATTGTGCTATCTCTTATTTTATTACAAGAGACTATAAAGTTCATCGAATTCAGTCTTCCAACAAACACAGCTTCTTATATAACAAGCCGTGCTCTTACTAGATGCCCACTGTGATGGGGAGGTCCCTAATCTGAGAGCCAGAAGTGTTATACCAGAAAACATACTTGACAACTTTTGAAGATAGTAAAATCACCCACTTTTGTCAATACCTTAGGGTAATCAGTTCTGCATATCATCAATGAAAAACATGAATATAAAAAGCATCACTTAAAATTCCTCAACAAAACATCAAATTTTATGGTAAATAAAGCATTCTTTACTGCAGAAGACAATGCAGACATCTTACTAACTGACTCATCAGTAAATGCGTATCTTTTATATACATGTTGAAACAATAGAATTTATGTCTTAGAAGACATCTGTACAGCTAAGGTATGCACCAAAGCTAATTTGTATGTCCATGAGTTGGACAACCAGGACAACGGGTTTTAATAACTACAGAAAAAGAAAGAGAAGGGCAATGGTCACCAAAAAGCACGATGGTGACTAATGAGTTATGACTAACAGTGTTTCAAAGACAGTTGTAACATAATTGGAAATGGTAGAAACTACATACTGAGGACAATAGTGATTATTGTCTGGGTCATAGAAAATAATAGCATTTAAGTTAATACGCTAATACTTTCTGAAAAATTACCAGGATTTCAATTATATCTATACAGTCACAAAAAGATGTGTCCTTAATAGATAACTGTGGGCGGCCGGGCACTGTGGCTCACGCCTGTAATCCCAGCACTTTGGGAGGCCGAGGCGGGCAGATCACGAGGTCAGGAGATCGAGACCATCCTGGCCAACATGGTGAAACCCCGTCTCTACTAAAAATACAAAAAATTAACCCGGCGTGGCGGCAGGCGCTTGTAGTCCGAGCTACCAGGGAGCCTGAGGCAGGGGAATCGCTTGAACCCAGGAGGCCGAGGTTGCAGTGAGCCGAGATCATGCCACTGCACTCCAGCCTGGAGACAGAGCAAGACTCTGTCTAAAAAAAAAAAAAAAAAAAAAAAAAAACTGTAAAAAGAATGCTTCCTTTGAATTCCCCAGCAAGTTTAAAATTGTGTTTCATCTTTGGAAAAAAATGAATTAAGGCTTAGTACAATGGCTCACGCCTGCAATCCTAGTTCTTTGGGAGGCCGAGGCAAGAAGATCACTTGAGGCCAGGAGTGAGAGATCAGCTTGGGCAACATAATGAGACCCCGTCTTTACAAAAAATTTTAAAAATTAGCTGGGCATGGTGGCATACTTGGGAGGCTGAGGTGAGAGAATCACCTGAGCCTGGGAGGTCAAGGCTGCAGTGAGCCACGATCATGCCACTACACTCCAGTCTGGGAGACAAAGTAAGACACTGTCTCAAAAACAAACAAACAAACAAGAGTTAAACCAAATAAAAGATATAATACCTCAGTGAGGAGCTAAGACATATAATTCTTTTAAAATCATTTTATAATAGAAAATCAGAGTAATAATGAGAAGAATTACACAGGTATTCAACTCCAGTCTTTCCTAGATCATCAGGAATAAACTTATAAACTTTAGAGGTGGGGACATCTTCACATTGTTTTACTCTTCTACTATAATTATTAAATATAAATATTTAATTGTTATTATTAGTAAATTTAAATCAGTAAGTACTCCATTTCTAGAGCATTCAGTTTATACTTGGGCATCTAAACACACAATTGCTTGTAAAATAGACTCTTCACATAATTATAGTTATAAAGTACTTTGATAGTCATGGTATATTCCTTACTCTTAGAGAGGCAAAAAAAAAAAAATCAACCCATAAATAAATAAATAAATAAATTACTTAATTCCCCCACTGAAAAATAATCTTCGGAGGACCAAAGATAGTTAGTAATGCTATCAACTTCCCTCTGCATAAATCCTAGACTAGGGATAAACATACCTAGGCTACACTAATTTGATTCACAAACTAGAATAACAAAGTGAAACTCAAGCTTTTCAAGTCATAAATATCACTAAAGAGAAAGAATTCGTTGCAAAGGATTTTCAATTACATACCAAAAAGTTATGAATTTTCTTGGTCCAGTTCTGTTGCCTTTGACCTTTATGGAAAAAAAAAAAAAAGAGAGAGAGGAAAAAAAAGTGAGTCATGAGATTTCTGCCTGGACTCAATCACCTGGGTTAAAATCAGAATCCCACCACATCAACCCCAAGAATAAGCAACAGAACAGTAAGTTGATCATCGTGATAATGTTAGGGTAGACAGCTAGGCAAACACAAACAGTTCAGGAAAGTCCCATCACCACCACCACCCAGGAATGTCAGGCAATGTTAAACCACCAGGTGATGGTCAGGTAGTTGTTAAACTGGCTCTCTAAAATAATAATTGGTGGCAGCTGGTGCCAGGGACAGGCAGTCTCCCATTAGATAGGAAACACTTGAAGCTGGTGATCAGCAGCTTCCTGATAAGATCTCAGAAGTTGGCGAATGGGCCCAAGTGTGGGTACTAAGGGGCAAAATGGCAGAGTTTAGCATATGACCTCCCTCTGGGAACACTCGACTGGTAAGGGAAAAATGCCTCAAGTGAGCACGCATGCAACTTCAGCAAACACACTGAGCATGCTCCCCTCCCAACTCCTGGAAGACCACTAGGCATGCGGAAAGCCCGCCCCCAGGGAAGAATCAGGGGAGGAGAGACAGAAACCCCTGTACCATGCAGATGTATAAAACCCCAAGTCAAAGATCAAATAGGGTACTTGGATCGCTCAAGTTGTCCACTTGGCACTTTTCCAAATGTCCTTTACTTCCTTTTGTTCTTGCTCTAAAACTTTTTAATAAGCTCTCACTCCTCAAAAACTTGCCTCAGTCTCTCACTCTAAGTCATGCCCCTCAATCGAATTCTTTCCTTCGAGGAGGCAAGAATCAAGTTGGTGCAGACCTGCACAGATTCACCTCTGCTAACAATGACTTCCCACTGTCTCTCTCAAAATATGAAAACAAAAGTTTTCTCTCATAGGAAAGAAGATCCGGGTAGCAAATTATCAAAAAATCATTAAACTGAGATCCTCAACATTGAATTTTTTCTAAAGAGGACAGTAAAAATAATGTTCTAACCTTTTGAACACACCCCATGATACATTTTTACTTCACTTTTAAATACCACGAAAGATGTGCACATAGATTGAGAACTTCTATCTATTTTCCTGGAATTTTTCCAGTGGGAATATATTGCTTTTTTTTGTTTTGTTTTGTTTTGTTTTTTTGAGACAGAGTCTCACTCTGTGGCCCAGGCTGGAATGCAGTGGCACACAATCTCAGCTCACTGCAACCTCCACCTCCCAGGTTCAAGTGATTCTCCTGCCCCAGCCTCCTGAGTAGCTGGGATTACAGGCACCCGCCACCATGCCTGGCTAATTTTTGTATTTTTAGTAGAGACAGGGTTTCGCCATGTTGGTCAGGCTGGTCTTGAACTCCTGACCTCGTGATCCACCCGTCTCGGCCTCCCAAAGTGCTGGGATTACAGGCATGAGCCACCACACCCAGCCCAGTGGGAATATATTTCAAATTAGTAACAATAATTCTATTCATTGCCTAAAAGCATACATTTGTAAAAACACAGATTTTTCTTTTTAAAATCTATATATTTGCATCTCACAGAAAAATAAAATTGTAGGAAAACATGTTCTGCAAAGGACATATTTCAAGATCTGTATTTTAATAACTCAATCTACTTGAGTACTTGGATTTTTTCTTTTTAAATTTTTTTTCCAAAATTTTATTTTGAAAATGTTTAAAACTATAGAAAGTTTGTAGGAATAGGTAGCAATGAACACCTAGATGGCCTTCACCTTGATTCCCAAATTATGACACTTTTCCACATTTGCTTTATCTCTCTGCATATCTAAATATTTTGCTGAACCATTTGAGTCACTTGTAGACATAAAGATGGTTCACCCCTATATACTTCAGCATATACCTCCTAAGAGCAATGATCCCACTATAGTTATTAATAATGATCACACTCAGGAAAGGTTTTTTTTTGTTTTTTTTTTTTGAGATGGAGTCTCACACTCTCGTCCAGGCTGGAGAGCCGTGGCACAATCCCGGCTCACTGCAAGCTCCGCCTCTTGGGTTCACGCCATTCTCCTGCCTCAGCCTCCCGAGTAGCTGGGACTACAGGTGCCTACCACCACGCCCGGCTAATTTTTGTGTTTTTAGTAGAGACGGGGTTTCACCGTGTTAGCCAGGGTGGTCTGGATCTCCTGACCTCGTGATCCACCCGCATCGGCCTCCCAAAGTGCTGGGATTACAGGCTTGAGCCATCGTGCCCGGCCACACTCAGGAAATTTTAAATTGACAAAATGCAATCACTATACAGTTCAAATGTTCCAATTGTATCACTGATGTCTGTTTCAGTGTGGAAGATTTGTTATATTTTATTTTAAATCCTGGATTTAATCAGGGATCACCAAGGCATGTCTACAGTCTCCTTTTACCTTTCAGGACATGTTTTTTTAGAGTCCAGGCCAGTTGCTTTGCCTAACACCCCTCAATTTGGATTTGACTGATTGTTCCTTCACAACTAAGTTAAACATTTTTGGCAGAGGTACTCACAGGTTGGAATGCTTTCCTTCTTTTTATACATTAGGAAAACCACATAACAGGTTGGATTAATATTTTCTTTCACTTAGTAACACTTAGTGATTGCCTCATATAAAGTGAATTTAGTGTCATAGTTTGCAATTTACAAAATGCTTTGATATGGATTAATTTATGAAATTTGCACTACAATCGCATGAGGTAGGTTTTTTATTTTGGTCATCTTTCCTCTTTTGAATAGAATTTTATCCAAGTTCATACAACCAGCAAGTCTAGCTCAGTGGCCAAAATTTAAGTATAGAATTACCGTAAAAATCACCCTAGAGTAAGAAACTCTATTTTCAGGTCAAATAAATCTAGATCCCTTTTTCTCTTTTGTAACCTGTACTCCCTGTTGTCCAAACTCTTTGCCTTACAGTTCTTATTTTGTTGTGTTAAACTACAAAGGTAGTGAGGTATCATGATTTACCTAAACATTTTTTCAACCATAATTATTTCAAATTATAAGAGTTCAACCAGAAACAGTGGAAAAAATGGGTATTAACTTAAAAGTGGACGATATGTTAAAATAAATGAGTATTAGCTGTATTGACTAAGCTAACACTCAAAGTGATTGGCTTTTCTTCATGTTTTTGCCTTTGCTTTGGTGCAACTAATGATATACCAGCTCTTTCTTTCTCCCCAGAACAAGATCTTATGTCACTTCCTCCTACATTCCAAAGCAATGAAAACAGTATTTCCTGATGGAGTCATCTGTATGTTTACAAAAACTTTCTAGCATATTAAATTAGGTAGTTTTTCTTATTTACTTTTTGCCTTGGGGGCCTCACAATCGCAGTGCTGTTTAGTTTAGAATCAAGTCAAGAAAAGTTTGGGAATCGGTGTATGTAACTTGAGTCACAACTTGTAACATGAATCTCTAAATAGACATTCCAGCCAGAAAGAGAAACAAACAGGTTTCCCAACCTATAGGTCAAGGGTACTGAAGCCGGCAAAAGCCAGACAAGGTTTAGAGTGATACTGAAATCTAAAAAGCAATACCACCCAAGTCCAGGTCAGCGCAACTGCAGATGCTTATCTGGGTGGCATCAGACTCAGATGTACCATCTCAATCACTTTCAGTATAGAAAGATCTTCAAGAAAATAGGGTGCAATTGTCCGCTGACCAAAACCACTTTACTAAGCCTCAAGCTAAGATAACAGATCAAGATCCATTTACTGCTTCATCCATGCACCATTTCTCTAACACTCAGTGATCTGAATATCTCACTTCAAAGCAAAAGAGCAATTAGAGCCATTTAAAATGTCTGAATAATGAGTGTGATATTATTGTTACTGTCCAGTGTTCAATTTCATAAAGAAGCAGGAACAGACTCCTGAAAAATACCCGGAGAAAAAAATGAACTATCTTTTCCACTTCCACAGAGCTCTTTGAGCATTACATGACTTTCTTTTGAATTGGCATATTATGCACCCCCTAAAAGAAAACTCTCTACTTTAATCCCAAGAAAAGCATTATTCTTATTCTTCATTTGAATTATTTTTTAGGCCAAATACAGTAAAGGAAGTTACACTGATGATTGTGCTTAAATATATAAATTGTGGCAAGACAGGGAGCAGCAAGAAATGTTTCAACTGTGAAGTCTTTAATAGAACATGTATCATTCATTTTTCCCCTCTAATCCTCAACAGACTCCTATTATCTTCAGATAATAAGAGAGGCTGCCTGCCATTAATTTAATCACTGTAATTTCCTAAGAAATAAAGACTGATGTCTATTGAAAATTATTCCAATTATGTCTTTGAACATGAGTTCAAAACTGGTAAAATTACCACTTTCAATAATATATTAACCTCCTAATTGTTATTAGTTATTCTCACAATCCTCTTAAAGCAAAGAATGACATTGGGGCCCAATTCTTTTATTCAACTTTGAGACACAATTATTTTTAAAACTTTGCTCAAGTTCAACCCACTTCAGGTGTAATCTAACCCTTTAAAATACATCCTAAGAAGCAATTTATCTGCTTAAAAACAAAAACTGGGCTGAATCCTTTTTATTATATCATGTAAAATCAAACTATGTAACCACCTGAAAATAAGTAGAAGTAGGTAAAAGTAAGGAAATCTCACAGAAACACCAATGATAAAAGTACTGGAGGCTGGATGCAATAGGTTATGCCTGTAATCCCAGCACTTTAGGAGGTCAAAGCTGGAGGATTGTTTGACCCCAGTGAGACAGCCAAGTATAAAGGGGTTTCCCGAGAACCTTCGACTGGCCTATGCACAGGGAGGTGTGTGCACTGGCCTCCATGAATTTCACACCATTTGCAGAGGGGAGGATTCTGCCTTCCCCTGTTCTGGGGTGGTAACTGGGAATTCAATCTATGAGGCAGGAAGCCTACCAGCAGAACTCTCACTTTGCTGAGAGTCCCTGTTTCCCTTTTTATTTCCTTTTTGCCCAATAAACCCTGCCCTTCTCACCCTTCAAAGTGTCTGCGAGCCTAATCTTTCATGGTTGTGTGACAAGAACCTGGCTTTTAGCTGAACTAAGGAGAAAGTCCTACAACACCAGGAGTTCGAGATCACCCTGGACAACAGAGTGAAACCCCATCTCTTTTAAAAAATAAAATATAAAAATTATTTTTTAAAAAAAGTACTTGGCCGGGCATGGTAACTCATGCCTGTAATCCCAGCACTTTGGGAGGCCGAGGCGGGCACATCATGAGGTCAGGAGATGGAGACCAGCCTGGCTAATACGGTGAAACCCCGTCTCTACTAAAAATACAAAAAACTGGCCGGGTGTGGTGGTGGGCCCCTGTAGTCCCAGCTACTCAGGAAGCTGAGGCAGGAGAATGGCGTGAACCCAGGAGGCGGAGCTTGCAGTGAGCTGAGATCACGCCACTGCACTCCAGCCTGGGCAACAGAGCGAGACTCTGTCTCAAAATAAAAATTAAAAAAAGTACTAATAGCCAACATTTATTAAGCTCTGATTATTTAATTTGTACAGTCATGTGCTAGATGCTGCTCATGCATTAAATATTCATTTTCACAGCAACCCCGTGAAGGTGGTGCTGTTCTTACAAATGAAGACCACTGCCCTGGCATCTGCCGCTGTGGCTGCTGTTGACTGCTCTGTTGGCAGCTGCCACTCCATTGCTCACGGGTGGCTGCCGTGCTGCCCCCAACCTCCTTTGGACACCCCCATCTCACCGCACCCCGCCACCAACACACACACACCTCTTTCTGCTCATTACTTTGACGAGGACTTTCCATAGTGGCACACACTTTGCTGTGAGCATTGCTCGGGGAACAGAGAGCACAGGGGGTCTAGGTCAGCGACGCCTGCACAAGGATCTGCTGCCTCTTCCCACATTGCTAGACTTCTTGGCTCATCTTGGCTTTTGCCAGCAGCCCCATGGCTCTCCCTCCAGTCCAGCCTTTTGTGGATCTGAGTCCATCAGCTAAGTCTGTACATGTCTAAGCTAAAACTGCAGAGAAGTTTAGCCTCTCTTCCCCAGGGCTTTGGGACTCTTGGAATACTCCTGGTCATGCCTCCGTCCTGAACTGTCTGGAGCTCTCTGACAGCCAGGAGGTGACTGCCTGTCACACACATGTGCACACGCACACACACACACACGCGCACACACACACTCTTAGCAGTTGGCTGGCCGCCACCTAATGTAGCAGGTCATGTTAGCACACTGTCTTCCCTGACACTGTTCAAAATATTAGTCCCAAATTATTAGCTATATGAAGGAGCTGACAGCTACTACTCTCAAACTTCTCAGTGTTCTGAGTCTAAATATGCTGTGGGCTCTGTGAATACATTTCATGAGGATAAAGGAAGCACAGGGAGATAGCGAAGAAAGGAACAAAACAGGAATGAAGGGAAAGGAGCCCTTTTGGGCAAGCAGATTCCAAGGGGTGCTCTTGTTGGGCTTTGACCACCCAGAGGGCACCAAGAGGACAGGAACACCAGAGGCAGGGGAAGAGCTGCTATAAGAAGAGGATGTAAAGAAGACAAGGGAGTGTGAAACACAAAAGTCACTTCTCGGATCCACCGTTGCCTTCTCTGCTTCTCCTAGAGGCCAGCGCCACATCTTTTGACCTGTTTAGCCCACCCTCGACTCCACCGCACGCCCTAGAAACTCCCAGGCTAGAGAATCATTTTTGGCAACTACCAACACCCAGGAAAAACTCTGTCTGTATCTCCCCTTGACCAAAACGTATGTACCACCTAAAATGTTGTTAAAATGAATATCGGCCGGGCGTGGTGGCTCACGCCTGTAATCCCAGCACTTTGGGAGACCGAGGAGGGCAGATCACGAGGTCCGGAGATCGAGACCATCCTGGCTAACACAGTGAAACCCCATCTCTACTAAAAATACAAAAAATTAGCCAGGCATGGTGGCGGGCGCCTGTAGTCCCAACTACTCAGGAGGCTGAGGCAGGAGAATGGCCTGAACCCAGGAGGCGGAGCTTGCAGTGAGCGGAGATCACCCCACTGCACTCCAGCCTGGGCGACAGAGAAGACTCCGTCTCAAAAAAAAAAAAAAAGAAAAAAAAAAGAATATCATCCTCAATGGTTTTGGATAAAAACAGACAAAGAACATTAAAGTGAGAAAGGCTGACAGGGCCCCAGCCACAGTGGAAGTCAGGAGGATTGGATGCAGAAGGGTTGGATGCAGATCCTAAATGTGCGATATAAGATGACGCTGCTCTCTCTGCTTCCCTACTGGTCCAAAGTCATTACATTTCTTTTTTTCTTTTCTTTTCTCTCTCTCTCTCTTTTTTAAATAGGGTCTCACTCTGTCACCCAGCCTAGCATGATCATGGCTCGCTACAGTCGCAACCTCGCCAGGCTCAGGTGATCCTCCTGCCTCAGCCTCCTGAGTAGCTGGGACTGCAGACACACACCACCACACCTAGCTAATGTTTGTATTTTTTGTAAAGATGGGGTTTCACCATGTTGCCTGGACTGGTCTTGCACTCCTGGGCTCATGCAATCCACCCACCTCAGCCTCCCAAAGTGCTGGGATTACAGATGTGAGCCACCGCGCCCAGCCCAAAGTCATTACCTTTCTAGGTGTTTGGTCCTTCTGGCTTGTAGCAGGTTCCTGACTCAGCACCCCTACCATGAGCATATTTTAAACCCCAGGTTGACGTGCAGGTCTGGCAATGCTATTGGGCAGCCTACATTCAGGGCTCATGGTCACCATGTCCTCACTCTGATTGTGGCTCTGCCAATAACTACAGCATCTATTCCACTTTTTAGAAAACTATGTTGTTTTGACATTTACAAATACATATTTGCATTGTTGTAAGCTTAAAAATGCAAAAGAAAAAGTTAATAGAGGAAAACAAAAATCACCATCATCCCCAGGTCCACAGGTACCCAATGTGAACTCATTGTGCATTTCCTGTCCACTTTCTTCTATTCATTTTGAAAATTTGTAACATAACAAGGGTCATTCTGTACATACAGTTTTGTGTCTGCAAGGCCTAGTCTTAGAGCTCTGCATGGACGGGGATGACAGCTAATATTTTGGCTGCTTGAGAAGTCACATTTAGATCCTTGCATCACAGTAGAGGCCCTGACATTCCACTAACTTTATCAGGCATGGATGAGATTTCGGACAGCACTCTAATGAGCCGCAGTGCTCTGAAGAGCATTCTTTTCTTATCTCAGCTGTTGAGCGTGAGGTCCCAGGGTTCAGAGTAATGTGAAAGTCCACATGAACATTTTCAGTGTTTGAAAACCAGCATATAAAGCACAGAAGTGCTTCTAAGAACAAGGTCAGGAACGCTTTTGAGGCTCAATGGGTAGGGTTATCCAAAATAGTTTATTTCATCGTTTAGCATTTCTACGTTCTTTTAAATAAAAGCTACATAAATGGCAGAATGCAAAGATTGTTTCAACTAAAAATTCACTGTTAGTTAAAAAAAATGTCAGATTCAGGATCCTCTGGCTCAATTTCAGAGAACTATAAAAACTTTTTCTAAGAAAACATTTTGAGAACACGTCACAAAATATCTTGTAACAAGCTTTCAGATACACCCCATTTTGATGTAACAATTTCCCAAGTGGTCCCCAAAATGTCTTTGCAGAGTCGGTTCCTAGAGAACCTCTTAATCAAAACTTAAACTAAATGTAAGTCAGCAGTTTCACTTTGACTTTGCAAACATTTCATGAGTTATTATAGTCAATTATATAATCTCGAATCAAGAGGGCATTGTTATTTGTTCATTGAAGAAACAGACTGTGCCCTGCTAATTCAACTGAAAAATGACTCAAACCCAAAGAAAGCAAAGAAAATGGAGAGCAATCTTCCTTTAAAGAGAGAAGAATGGTTAAGAGTCTCTTCTTTCAACAGAGAATGAGTAACTCTTATATAGGTTACCAACATTATGGCTGGGCGCAGTGGCTCACACCTGTAATCCCAGCACTTTGGGAGGCTGAGGCAGATGGATCACCTGAGGTCAGGAGTTTGAGACCAGACTGATCAACATGGTGAAACCCCGTCTCTACTAAAATACAAAATTAGCCAGGCATGGTGGCGCATGCCTGTAATCCCAAGTACTTGGGAAGCTGAGGCAGGAGAATTGCTTGAACCCAGGAGGCGGAGGTTGCAGTAAGCTGAGATAGCCCCCTTGCACTCTGACCTGGGCAACAAGAGCGAAACTCCATCTCAAAAAAAAAAAAAAGATAACCAATATTAGCATTGTGCACATGCATACACACATAATCTAAGGAAGAAGAATGCCAATGTTCCTCTTTATCCCAGGATGTTAACCCAAAGAGTTTAGGAAATACTATTTCTTTCACAAATCAGTTGTGAATCATTCATGCCTTAAAATCCTGTTGTCAGTGGTTAGCATCCTAAAGCCCCTCTCGGTCCTCCCATGAGTGCTTTATTAAGCTGGGATAAAGCTACTCCATGCCCAAAAATAAGCAAGGCTCTGTGCAGCTGAGAGAAGAGACCAGGGGACAATTGCTGAGGGCGGGTCCACACTTAGCAGTTTCACTTGGGCTGCAGGGCATACTTTCATTCAAAGAAAGAGTCTTTCATGGAATCAACCCAAATGCCCATCAATGACAGACTGGATAAAGAAAATGTGGCACATATATATCGTGGAATACTATGCAGTCATAAAAAGGAATGAGATCATGTCCTTTGCAGATACATAGATGAAGCTGGAAACCATTATCCTTAGCAAACACTGCATGCCCTCACTTATAAGTGGGAGCTGAATGATGAGAAAACATGGACACATGAAGGGGCACAACACACACTGACTGGGGCTTCTAGGGGAGGTGGGGGTACTGAGAACATCGGGAAAAATAGCTAATGCATGCTGGGCTTAATACCTAGGTGATGGGCTGATAGGTGCAGCAAACCACCGTGGCACACATTTACCTATGTAACAAACCTGCACATCCTGCACATGTATCCTGGAACTTAAAATGAAATAAAATAAAAAATTAAAGATGGGTTGATGGATGGATAGAGGGATGGATAAAAGGACAGATAAGCAATAAAGCAAATACCATAAAATGTTTAAAAAAAGAAAAGTAAAAAGAAAGTAGTCTATGACTTAAAAAAAAAAACTTGGAAAACTGTGAATCTATACTCTTCAATTTTGCAAAACTTTAGCAATTCTGTGCCCGAATCATGTATAACATTCATCAGTTGGCATATTACTTTAAAAATGAAACTGCGAAGTGAATGAAGACTTCACCTCACCACTCATTTTCCAAGCCCCATGCATGGAGGAAGCATTTCTCCCATGACTGCGAACGGTGTTTTGTCTTCCCTCCCAAAAGGAAAGAACAATTACTTTACAACTTCGTGAAAGCTGAAATGCAGGCAGACCTCTTTGTGGGTAAAGTCCAAAGCAGATGCAATTTTAGGTTAAACATAGAGTATTATTACTTATTCTGATTCTTCAACTGAGCCTCTGAAAATATTTATTTTCTATTTGTTTAAATGTAGGTATTGAGAGACATGGCTTCCTTTTTTCTTTCCTTCTTAAACAAATGATCAGATGTGGTGGCTCATGCCTGTAATCTCAGAATTTTGGGAAGCTGAGGCAGGAGGATCGCTTCAGGCCAAGAGTTCCAGACCTGCCTGGGCAACATCTGATGACCCACATCTCTACAGAAAAATGTAAAAATTAGCCGGGCATGGTAGCGTGCACTGTAGTACTTAGCTACTTGAGAGGCTGAGGTGGGAGGATCCCTTGAGTTTGGGAGTTTAAGGATACATTGAACTATGATGACAACAGTGCACTCCAGCCTGGGTGACACAGTAAGACCCTGTGTCTAAAAACAAACAATAAAAAAACACTAACAATATCAATAACAACAACAAAAAAAGAAGCAAAGTAGATTTTTCCCCCTACCCCCAAAAAAACATAAAGTCCAACACATAAACACCATATTCCCCATGGGCTTTGAGGAAGCAGACATTTTATGCCCCTTAGCAAATTACTCTTGGATGAAATTGGCAGCACTCTACTTCTTTAGGTAAGTAAATAAAGATTGTTATATTTGAAAACGATAGCTTTTATTGTTATGAACTAGGAGTGGCTTTAATGGAGAAGTTGCCCTGTTACTTGACCACTGAAAAGGAAGAGCTACAGACCAGCTATTCTAAACCCAAAGTAATTACTTTGTTAGACTTAGCTCCACATTTAAGTGGCTTATAATCAATAAATCTATAAAACAAGTTAACTCGGCCACTTACTAAAGCATATTTTACAGTCAATTATCTTGGCACATACACCCAAAAGTTATATTAATCACACTTAAAATATTACATATATGCTGTATTTAAATTTTAGAGTTGAAATCAACATGTAGTTACACCTGTTTAGATTTTCCAGGTTAAAATCATTGTTGTCGTAGTCTATGGTCTACATGTGTATCCCTGATCCCTCACATTATAGTCTGGACTCAGCTGAGATATGAGGAAGGAATGATGAGGGAAGGGACCAGCATTCTTACGTGGATCGTCATCTCCTGGGGCCTTGCATTGGTTGGATCTAGAGGTTTGTGACGTTCCCAAACGGTCATGAGACTCTTGGGCACAAGGGTTGAGGCTATCTGATCCAGGCACCCCTTAAACCTTGAAATATTAGCATGGTGTTTTGTTAAATGTGTCTGTGCATGTACCGTTCTCCAGGCTACGAAAGCACTTGTTGAATCTGCAGCATAGAACAGGCTGCATTCCTATTTAATGCTAGGAACACTTAAATCCAACTGGCTGGTTCTCAATCCGTGTCAAAGGCTCAGTTACAATAAACAGTATTTATATAATATTCTTAAAGGTACATCTATTACTGTATATCCCAGAGTTATTTATTGAGTCCTGGGACTTCGGGGGATCACGATCACTGAAATTGTGTGGATAATTTAATGTGATATGTGCATTTACAGCTTTCATCATAGTCTCAAATTGAACCAGGACATATAAAAAGTAAGAATCACTAATCTACATTTTAAGATTAAGTATCTCAAAGGAGGTAGTACTAATAAGTAAAAATAAATAATACCTTATACTCTCAAAAGGTTAAAAAAATTATACTAAATATTTTAAATCTAGATTCTAATTGAAGGCTTGAAGGCATTTGGAATGGAATAAACAGCGTGGTGCCTGAGATTTATGATTTGTTGGTTATGACATCTATTTGAGCGCCCATGGAGTTTTGCTGATTTGCTGATTCCTTGTTGTGTGCTGGATGTGTGAGTTTATAGATAGACAACTTCCAAATAAATGAGATTCAACTATACTTCATTTTCTGTGGAAACCATCCAGAGAGTTCTCATTGCTCACATTTGCGGATCTATATACCAATGCAAAGAAATGTTTATTCCAGTCTTTATCTGACAGCTAGCTTCTGTTATTGAGTTAAATCTCCTGAATCCAGTAACAGAAACATTTATAGACCTTGACTCCACAAACCACTAGGTTCTGCTGTCAGAAATCTCTGAGTCACGCTCACTTCTAGAGGCAGCAAAACCAAATTTGCCCACTTCCTCTTTCTTGTGTGCTTTATTTGTCTCATTTAGTTGTAACCACATGATATGGTGGGAGGAGTCTGGACACATATGGAAATCCTGCTTCTGCCTCCCACTAGCTGTAGGACTTTGGATAAACTATTATTCTCTCCAAGTCCCAGCTTTTTCTTTTCTTCTCTTTAGTCGGGGAGGGGGGTTTTGCTGTGTCTCCCAGGATGGAGTGCAGTGGCATGAGCTCAGCTCACTCTAGCCTCAACATCCCAGACTCAACTGATCCTCTCACCTCAGCCCCCCGAGTAGCTGGGACTATAGACATGTGGCTAATGTTTATATTTTTTGTGGAGACAGGGCTTCACCATGTTGCCCAGGCTGGTCTCGAACTCCTGAGCTTGAGCGATCCCCCAGCTTCGGCCTCCCAAAGTGCTGGGATTATAGGCGTGGGCCACTGTGCCTGGCCCAAGTCTCAGATTTTTCAACTGAAAAGTGACTATAACTTAGGACCCAGGGTGCTTGTAAGGATTAAGTGACATAATTTTCATGAATTTACCCAGTTGTCATCAGGCACTTAGTAGATGCTTAATAATTACTTATTTCTTATCCTTTCCCACCTTCCTTTATTTTGTGTATTGACTCTGCAACACCCAAATATATGGATCACCATTACTACTTATCATCTTTAGTGAGGCAATGTTGACCAGCAACCCAACAGCTTTAGTAAATCTTCCTAAGTTCCCATCAGATTTTGAACGCAACTATATTATAGCTATGATAGCACTTTTTTTTTTTTTTTTGACAGAGTTTCGCTCTGTCACCCAGGCTGGAGTGCAATGGCACAATCTCAGCTCACTGCAGCCTCCGCCTCCCAGATTCAAGCTATTCTCCTGCCTCAGCCTCCTGAGTAGATGGGATTACAGGTGCATACCACCACGCCCAGGTAATCTTTGTATTTTTAGTAGAGACGGGGTTTCACCATGTTGGCCAGGCTGGTCTCAAACTCCTGACCTTGTGATCCGCCCACCTCAGCCTCCCAAAGTGCTGGGATTACAGGCATGAGCCACTGCGCCTGGCCTATGATAGCACTTTTCACTTCATCATTTGATTACTGGTGTACATATCCATCAGCTCTCAGAACACGAGAGGGTTGTTTTCTGCAAAACCTCTCCAATTTTAACGACATAATACAGGAGGGGGAGAGACAAGAATGGCTCATTCACCCTTCTTCTTTTTATCATTTGTTTTGAAGAGAACTAACACTAAAAGAGAATGATTCTCATACATTCTTCTGTAACAACTATTGCCCTACTCTAAAATGTACTCCTGGCTAGGCACAGTGGCTCATGCCTGTAATTCCAGCACTTTGAGAGACCAAGGCAGGAGGATTGCTTGAGTCCAGGAGTTCGAGA
Organism: Pan troglodytes; assembly: GCF_028858775.2. NCBI lineage: Eukaryota > Metazoa > Chordata > Mammalia > Primates > Hominidae > Pan > Pan troglodytes. Next base: position 166,276,118 of record NC_072403.2, read on the forward strand.
CTAGCCTGGACAACAAAGTGAGACCTTCTCTCTGCAAAAAAATTAAAAAACTAACGAGGCATGTTGGTGCACCTGTGGCCCTAATTACATGCGAGGCTGAGTCAGGACAATCGCTTGAGCCCGGGAGGTCAAGGCTGCAGTGAGCCATGATTGTGCCACTGCACTCCAGCCTGAGCAAGAGAGCAAGACGTTGTCTCAAATTAAAAAAATAAAATGCACTCCTTAACCAGGCAAGGTGGCATGCATCTGTGGTCCCAGCTACTCAGGAGGCTGAGGCAAGAGGATCTGGGCCCAGGAGTTCAAGAGCAGCCTGGTGCAACGTAAGAAGATCCCACTTTTGTAAAAAAATTAAAATTTAGCCTGGTGTGGTGGGGCACACCGGTAGTCCCAGCTACTTGGAAGACTGAGGTGGAAGGATCACTTGAGCCCAGAAGTTTGAGGCTGCAGTGAGCCATGATTGTGCCACTGCACTCCAGCCTGGGTGACAGAGCAAGACCCTGTCTCAAAAAAATTTTTTAATTAAAAAATAATAATAAATAAATAAAATATACTTTTAAAATACATCAATAAGCAGCTTCACCAGGATAGAACAAAAGTCTGCTTTTCCTTAAAGAGTATAGTATTCATGCCAATTTTTTCAGACTTTATTCATGTTGAGAATACTTCCTGAAATCACTCCCTTTTTCAATTTTGTGTGATGCAATTTAATAGACAGATAAACTTAGCATGAATTATTACAGGAAGGGTTGGCATCTCATTCATCTGTGTTCCCAACTCATAGCCCATTACTTAGGACACTAGTAAACATTGAATAAATGAATAAAAGAAGACATCACCATTTATATATTCTGAATGAAGGTTTGCTTGTATGAGTTGATTCTGGATCTGATATGTAAGTATTTGGATCAGAAGCCAGAGATCCTGAAAAGCAAGAGGCCAATATGACCAAATCCATAGACAGTTACCTATTGAAGGCTCTCTGCTGACCTAATAACACCACGCTCAGTTCATACCTGGGAAATTTCCCACCTGTTATCTCCAGTTTGGAAAAAGAAAAAAAATCATCATCTGCATTTCTAGACCAAGTCAACCTGATTTTTAAGCACAAGAAAAGGCCGGGCGCGGTGGCTCACGCCTGTAATCCCAGCACTTTGGGAGGCCGAGGTGGGCAGATCACCTGAGGTTGGGAGCTCAAGACCAGCCTGACCAACATGGAGAAACCTCATCTCTACTAAAAATACAAAAGTTAGCTGGGTGTAGTGATGCATGCCTGTAATCCCAGCTACTCGGGAGGCTGAGGCAGGAGAATCGCTTGAGCCCAGGAGGCGGAGGTTGCAGTGAGCTGAGATTGTGCCACTGCACTTCAGCCTGGGCAACAAGAGCGAAACTCTGTCTCAAAAAAAGAAAAGAAAAGAAAAGAAAGAAAGAAAATATGTGAGAAGGCTGGTGCCTCCTTGCTGTTACTCAGTCCCCTCCATCTCAGAGTTTACCCAGTCAGGTGTCTGTCTTGGGACAAAAAACCAGCAGGAGGTCAATAGCCTGGGGCATGTCATCTGCTTTTCAGTGATTTGAGCTCCCTTTCTCCTTCCCCTGCTGTTCCCACCCCATCAGTAATTCTACCATGCATTCTTCTCTGTGCATTTGTCCATTTCCACAGCAATCTTTCAGGCCCTCCTATGCTCATTCTTCTGCCTGTATCTCTGTCTTCTGCCTCCTGCTGTACCTATCTATCCTACATACACAAGCATATACTACCAGAATAATCTTTCACAAAAATCACATCTCACTGGTTTAAAAACAAAAATCACTAATAGTTCTCCATCCCGGGCTTTCCTTTTCAACCACTGAAACTACCCCCAGTGTGATGGTTAATATTATGTGTCAACTGGATTGGATTGAAGGATGCAAAGTATTGTTCCTGGGTGTGACTGTCAGGGAGATCAACTTTGAGTCAGTGGACTGGGAGAGGCAGACCCACCTTCAATACGGATGGGCACCATCCAATCAGCTGCCAGTGGAGCTGGAATAAAGCAGGCAGAAGAAGGTGGGAGAAATGGACTTGCTGAGGTTTCTGGCCTCCATCTTTCTCCCATGCTGGATGCTTCCAGCCCTCAAATATCAGACTCCACGTTCTTCAGCTCTTGGACCTTTGGACTTACACCAGTGGTTTACCAAGGGCTCTTGGGCCTTTGGCCACTGTCTAAAGGCCGCATTGTCGGCTCCTACTTTTGAGGTTTTGGGACTTGGACTGACTTCCTTGCTCCTCAACTTGCAGAGGGCCTATTGTGGGACTTCACGTTGCGATCGTGTGAGTCAATTCTCCTTAAAAACCTCCCTTTCATATAGACATATATCTTATTCGCTCTGTCTTCTAGAGAACCCTAATACATCCAGCTTCCTTCTCCTGCCTGCCCACCCCGCCATCTAACTCTGGAAGTCGCCCCACGTCACTTACATTAACCTCATCAGTGCTTGGCTTCTCATAATTTACTAACATTTCAGCAGATCTATCCAGAACCCCCTACCTTGTCTTCTCACTCAAGCTTGCTTCCTTTAATTCTTTAAAAATATAAACTTTCAGAGACAGAATGACCTCGAGTTAGAGTCTAACAGTGCAGCACAATCCTTTCATTTCTTTTTTTTCTTTTTAGTTTGAATTGTTTGCTTTATTTTGTTTTAATTTATTTTTATTGATTTATTTTGTAGAGACAGGGTCTCTCTACGTTGCCCAGCTGGCCTCGAACTCCTGCGTTCAAGGCATCCTCCTGCCTCAGTCTCCCAAAGTGTTGGGATTACAGGCATGAGCCACTGTGCCCAGCCCATTAATAGTCAAGAAACTAAGACCCAGAGATGGCTCATGACACCCTGCTGTGAGAAAGCTCTCAGGGTCAATACACCCTTACCCTATGGGCCCCCTAGGAAAGAGCACACACAGCCAGGGCAGAGGACAGGGAGGATGGATACTGTGCAGCGCCTACCAGCAGCCAGGCTCTGTCCCAGTGCCTTCGTAGGTTTCTTGTGTTTCTCATGAGCCCAGTTGATGACTCTGAAACTCAAAAAGTTAAGGAACTTGCTCAAAGTCAGACATCTAGCCAATGCCCAGACCCAGCTCTTGGACTGAATCTCATTTTTTTTGTATATCTCACTTCCCTTAAACTGCACCTGCTATAACATTCACATTTGTATTCATGCCCCTCTGTGCAGTTTGCTGTGTGTGAGTGGTTGTATCAGTTTGCCAGGCAGCCATCACAAAATACCGCCGACTGGGTGGCTTCCGCAACAGACATTCATCCGCTCACAGTTCTGAGGCCAGAGTCTGAGATCAAGGTGCCACAGGTTTGGTTTTAGGGCCCATACTAATGACCTCATTTTAACTTAATTACTTTTCTAAAGGCCCTGCCTATCTCCAAATACAATCTGATATGGTTTGGCTCTGTGTCCCCACCCAAATCTCATCTCGTAGCTCCCATAATTCCCATGTGTTGTGGGAGGGACCCGGTGGGACATGATTGAATCATGGGGTGGGGTCTTTCCTGTGCTGTTCTCATGATAGTGAATGGGTCTCATGAGATCTGATAGTTTTTAAAATGGGGGTTTCTCTGCACAAGCTCTCTCTTTGCCTGCCGCCATCCATGTAAGACGTGACTTGCTCCTTGCCTTCCGCCATGGTTGTGAGGCTTCCCCAGCCACATGCAACTGTGAGTTGTCCATTAAACCACTTTCCTTTGTAAATTGACCAGTCTCAGGTATGTTTTTATCAGCAGTGTGAAAACGGACTAATACACAGTCACATTCTGATGTACTGGGGTTAGGACTTCAGCATATGAATAGGGGTAGGAGGTGTGGAGAGACACAGTTTAAGCCTATAACCGTGGTCCAGAACTGTCTTTTACTTCTGTTTTCCTTAATCCCATACCCGCCAAGTAGTCTCTTTCACCAAATTATAATAAAATCACACAAGTACTAGACAATTTATTTAGATTTCGACTTTTTCGCAGATCTGCATTTAATGTGAGAAGCATCTAGATGTACATTCACCATCTTTATTGCTAACTATACCCTACTCTTTGCTTCAAACACTCATCAAAAACAGAGTAAAAATGAATGTGTGCTCACAGCACTGAGTGCCTCCTCTGTGTACTGTTAGACGACTGAGCTGCCCTTTCCAACTTGGCATCCTCACATCCGCCCACTGACAAATAGTCACAACCAGCAAGCAAACAGAAAACTTCCCAGGAGGCTCTCACCACTGAAAAGAAGAAAGGTAAGGGGTGGCTTGAACGTTGCCCCTTTAAATAAAAACAGTTCTCCAGCAGTCTCAGCAATTTTTAGGGGGAGAGGGATGTAAACAGACAGTAGTAAATAGTGGAAAGAAACTAGAACAGGGTGAAAGGGGCCAAAAGATATGATTAATTTACTTATGCCCTTTCTGTGATCTAAGCTGGCGTGCAGTGGTGCAATCATGGCTGGCTGCAGCCTCAAGCTCCCAGGCTCAAGCGATCCTCAAACCCCAGCTTTCCAAGTAGCTGGGACTATTGGTGCGTGCCACCATGCCCTGCTAATTTTTGTATTTTTTTGTAGAGATGTTTTGTTTTTTTTCACCGTGTTGACCAGGTTAGTCTCCAACTCCTGAGCTCAGGTGATCTACCTGTCTCAGCCTCCCAAACTACTGGGATTACAGGCATGAGCCACCACACCTGGCCCTTTCTGAAATATTTTAATGAGGGCTCCACATTTAAAATTATACCATCCAATTTATCTTTTTACAAAACTTATCCAGAAGCCAACCTTCTTTCCCAAGGCAATAGAGGTTTAACAGAGAACAAAGTATTCTTTATGTTAATTTCAGACATCCTGAGAATAAACATCATTCTTTCAGCAAAGCCTATCTTTGCTGTTTAATTGAAATCAATGGTATTGACTAATAAATCTAGCCATTACTTTGTGTGGCTTTTAGGGGAGTTTAACCTGAAACTGGGGATAAAACTAATTAATTTGTGTTGAAGGACTGTAAAAGAATCACGAATACACAACCACTATTACAGTATAAAAGGAGTTAATATGCATTTGTAATTTCTAGATTCTTCATAAAATGATAATACTTTAGAATGTTCTCTTTGTTGTCAATTTTACAGGATAATACTATTTTTCAATTTAAATTAGATGCGATAAGGTGTGACATCTGCAACTCAGGAACACAAGGACCGTCTGCTAAAAATGGTTTGCAGTTCTCATTTTAAAAGTGTAAACATCTACATTTGGTTTTTTTGTTTTTTTAAAAAGGAACTTCTTGCAAATATGTTAAGTCATCTTCGATGAGGACAGTTTTGTAAAGAGACATGGAGAAGGTCAATATTTGCTAAAATAAGTTGTCTCTTTTAAATGATGTGATTTCTAAAAAAGAAAGGAAACTCACTTTTACTAAGTATCATGTACTCACTCTCTCCAGCTCTCACAGATAACTTTCCCTGAGCTGTCTGAGTCAAACTACCCATTACATGGTCTCAGAACGCCAATAACCGCTCATTCACAGCCTTTATCAATATTACAAATTTGGATATATTTGTATGATTAAGATGAATATCTGTCCCCCCACTCTATGGTGGCAGGGCTCACCATCTAATGCCAGCACACTACCTGAAGCACAACAGGAGCTCACAACATGTGTTTAATGACACCCAACCAATGGAAGAAACCAGCAGTTATTCTACCTTCACATCCCCAATACATCCTGCTGTCTCTTATTCAGCCGTTCTTCTAACCGTTCTTCTAGCCGTTCTAACGGTTATCTAACCGTTCTTCACAGAGCTGTTAGATACCATCCTTATATACCTGTTACCCTTCTCTTCCTATTGAAGACCAATCCCTTCATTATGCTGGGGAGGTGCCGCCCTCCTTGTTCTTGGAGGAGGCATATTTACTGTCTCTTCTCTGTCCTGTATTTTTTTTATCTGTCCTGTATCTTTAGACAATTCCTCTCTACTTTCCTCTTTGATCCACAATCTTTGTGAAATTCTACCCACCTTAAAATAAAATTCTTTCCGCTAAAGCTATTTAGTCACTCTGCTTTTCTTTTCTTTTTTTTTTTTTTTTTTAGATGGAGTCTTGCTCTGTCACCCAGGCTGGGGTGCAATGGTGAGATCTTGGCTCACTGCAACCTCCGCCTCCCCGGTTCAAGCAAATCTCCTGGGTCAGCCTCCCAAGTAGCTGGGATTACAGGCGCACGCCACCACGCCTGGCTAATTTTTGTATTTTTAGTAGAGACAGGGTCTCACCATGTTGGCCAGGCTGGTCTCGAACTCCTGACCTCAAGTGATCCACCCACCTCGGCCTCCCAAACTGCTAGGATCACAGGCGTGAGCCACCACACCCAGCCGTCGCTGTGCATTTTTAAACTTTCCCTTTAGTCAACCTTTATAAAAGAAGTCTGTTCCTACTGCTCCAATTCTTACCACACAGTCAGCTCTCCAAGACCTAATAATACAAGTGGAGCTCAACCTCAGCTGAATCAAGATGCCCACATCAAAACTGCCAGGCATTTCTCAAAAGAGGACATACGATTGGCAAATAGCTGCGTGAAAAAATGCTGAACATCACTAACCATCAGGGAAATGCAAATTAAAACCACAATGATATCACCTCATACCTGTTAGAATGGCTATTTTCTTTCTTTCTATTTTTTTGAAAACTAGAGGAAGGGGAGGAGGTCTAGGATGTTGGCAAGGATGCAGAGAAAATAGAACCCTTGCACACTGTTGGTGGGAATGTAAATTAGTACAGCCATTTTGGAAAATAGTATGGAGGTTCCACAAAAACTAAAAATAAAATTACCATATGATCTAGCAATCCGTATTCTGGGTGTATATCCAAAGAAATTGAAATTAGTATGTCAAAGAGAGATCTGTACTCCCATGTTTATTTCAGCATTATTCACAATAGTTAAGATACAGAATCAAAATGTGGTATGTATATACACATGGAATACTATACAGACCTAAAAAAGGAGAGTCTGTAATTTGCAACATGGATGGAATTGAAGGACATTATGCTAAATGAAAGAAGCCAGGCATATAAATACAAATACTATACGATCTCACTTATATGTGGAATCTAAAAACTTAATCTCATAGAAAAAGAGAGTAGAAAGGGGATTACTAGGGGCTGGGGATGGTGGGGGAAGGGGTGGGGAAAGGGAAGATGGAGATCAAAGGGTACAGAGTTTTAGTTAGACTGGAGGAATAAGTGTTGGCGTTGTATTGCACTGCATGGTGAACACAGTTAATAATAATGTATTGTATATTGCAGAATTGTTAAAAGAATTTATTTTTAAAGTCCTCACTCCAAACAAATGATGTTGGAAGGGAATAAATATGCTAATTATCTTGATTGAATCTTTCTACAATGTATACATAAATCAAAACAACACATTGTAACCCATAAATATGCACAATTATTATTTGTCAATTAAAAATAAATTAATAAAAAATAAGAAAGAAAAACTGCCAGGCATTTTGTTCTTGCTGAGTTCAAGGAGTGCTTTTCAATCTCTCTCCTACTAACCTCCCTGCAGCACAGGATCCCATCCTAATACTCTTTTTCTCTTGGCTTTCAGTACTCCACTTTCTGCCAGTCTTCTTTCATCTCTTCTCAAGCTCCTTGCAACCCCTTGCCTCTTTTAATCCCTTAAATATCAGTGTTCCTTAGGATCTTATTCATGTTCTTTTTACATTCTCTTACTACCTTCTGTTGAATTATCACCAATGCTAATGGCAACCAAATCCATATTTCAAGCTAGACCTCTTGAGCTCCAGAGCTATACTTCCAATTGACCGCTGGCCATCCCCCTCTCCATGAACCATAATTTCCTAAATATGTTTTTTTTTTTAAAAGTGCTCATTATGTTTCCTCAAACACTTATTTTTAAATAACCCAATTTTTTAAATGGGCAAAGAATCAGAATAGATAGTTCCCAAAAGAAGACATACAAATGGCCAACAAGTGTATGAAAAAAATTTTCAATATCACTAATCATTACAAAAATACAAATTAAAACCATAGTGAGAGATCGCCTCACCCCTGTTAGAATGGCTATTTTCAAAAAAAGATGAAAGATAACAAGTGTTGGTGAAGATGCGTAGAAAAGGGAACTCTTGTGTGTAGTCAGTCAATGGGAAGGAAAATTAGTACAGCCAATATGGAAAACAGTATGGAAGTTTCTCAAAAAATTAAAAATACAACTACGATATGGGCCAGCAATCTCTTTATCTTTTGGATAAATACTGGATATTTACCCAAAAGAAATGAAATCAGTATATTAAAGAGATGTCTATGCCCCACATTCATAGCAGCACTATTGACAATAGCCAAGATATGCAATCAATCTTTGTCCATCGACAGATGAACAGAGAAAGAAAATGTGATCTATATGCACAATAGAATACACTTAAAAATACTTTTAAAAAGAAGGCAATCCTGTTATTTGCAATAACACAGATGAACCTGGAGGACATTTTGTTACATGAAATAAGCCAGTCACAAAAAGATAAGTACTGTATGATCTCATTTATATGTGGAACCTAAGAAAGTCAAACCTAGAGAAACAGGGAGTATAATGGTGGTTGTCAGGGGCTGGTGTAGAGGGAAGGATTGGAGAGATGTTGGTCAAAGAATCAAAACTTTTTTTTTTTGAGACAAAGTCTTGCTCTGTCGCCAGGGCTGGAGTGCAGTGTCGCGATCTCGGCTCACTGTAACCTCCACCTCCTGGGTTCAAGTGATTCTTCTACCTCAGCCTCCTGAGTAACTGGGACTACAGGCACGCACCACCACACCCGGCTAATTTTTTGTATTTTTAGTAGAGACAGGGTTTCACCATGTTGGCCAGGCTGGTCTCGAACTCCTGACCTCATGATCTGCCCGCCTCAGCCTCCCAAAGTGCTGGGATTACAGGTGTGAGCCACCGCACCTGGCCAGAATCAAAACTTTTATTTGGACAGGAGGAATAAGTTCAAGAGAGCTCTTGTACAACATGGTGACCACAGTTAATAACAATGAATTGTATACTTGAAAATTTCCAAGAGAGATTTTGAGTATTCTCATGACCAAAAAAACTATGTGAGGTAACACATATGTTAATGAGCTTGATTTCGCTATGCCACAATGTACACATATTTCAAAACACCATATTGTAAACCATAAATATGTACAATTTTATTTGTCAATTTAAGATGAATAAATAAAAAAATTTTTAGAACTTTTTCTTGGGCAGGGCACAGTGGCTCACACCTAACACTTTCGGAGGGTAAGGTGGGAAGATCGCTTGAGCCCAGGAAGGGAAGGTTGCAGTGAGCCGAAATCAACCCCACTGCACTGCAGGCTGTGAGGCCCTGTCTCAAAAAAAAAAAAACAAAAAAAAAAAACATGGCCGGGCACAGTGGCTCATGCCTGTAATCCCAGCATTTTGGGAGACTGTGGAGGGCAGATCACCCGAGGTCGGGAGTTTGAGACCAGCCTGGCCAACATGGTGAAACCCCATCTCTTCTAAAAATACAAAAATTAGCCAAGCGTAGTAGTGGTGGGTGCCTGTAATCTTAGCTACTCAGGAGGCTGAGGCAGAAGAATCACTTGAACCCAGGAGGTGGAGGTTGCAGTGAGCCAAGATCGCGCCACTCCACTCCATCTTGGGCAAGAGAGCAAGACTCTGTCTCAAAAAAAAAAGAAAAAAAAAAAAAAGAAAAAAATTAATGTCACACAGATTTCTTAGAGAGTTTAAACAATAGATAGGTTGTATTTCAATTTAACAGTAAAACAAAATGTTTTAAGAGACTACAAAAGTCTATCCTACTGGATATTGGAAACGTTTTTCTTTACTACTTTTCTATACTAATGACTTTTTTAAAGAAAGATGTTTTGGTTAAGCCTAATCTCTTCAACTCAATCACTGTTCTAGTTATTAAGGCTTTACTGTACGGTTACACAGGCAAGTAAATTCCAAAATGGTGTAGAATTGTACGTATGCTTTAATATAAAAGAGATGTAAAACACCAAGAAGCCAGAAATTCATCTTCTGGTTCTTTTTTTGTTTTGTTTTTTGTTTTTTTGAGACAGGGTCTCGCTCTGTCACCCAGGCTGGAGTGCAGTGGCATGATCTCAGCTCACTGCAGCCTCAAACTACAGGACTCAAGCAATCCTCCCTTCTCAGCCTCCCAATTAGCTGAGACTACAGGTGTGTGCCACCACACTTGGCTAATTTTTTTTTAAATTTCTTGTACAGATGGGATCCCACTGTGTTGGCCAGGCTGGTCTCAAACTCCTGGCCTCAAGCAATCTTCCCATCTTGGCCCCCCAAAATGCTGGGATTACAGGTGTGAGCCACCATGCCCAGACATCTTCTGGTTCTGTTTTTGCCTCTGCCATTTACCTTGGTGCTTTCTCTGGCATCAGAAAGGGAGTTAACACAGGTCTTGGCTAATAATCATACCACCTACATTTTTGTACATTTATAATTATAGAGTGCTTTTAATCTCATTTCATTTTGATCACAAAAAACAAGTCTTTGGAGGATTATCAGCTCATCTTAGATAAGAAACTGAGAACAGAGTCGGGGGAAATGCCCAATATAAATGCCAATAGAAGAATCAAATTGGCCACTATGGCTCTGTGCCCAGTAATTCTTGCAAAAGAAGACCAAGCATATTGGAAAGATTAATGACATAATCATTTGTATATAAGTTTGAGCCCATAATTAAAAATAGAAAAAAATGCAAACATACCTATGTTTATATTACCAACAAAGATACTAAGAAAAAACTAGTGAAAATCAGATCTATCTACCTAGGAAACTTTTGTTTTCTTCTTACTTTTTAAAATTTGCCCTTCCTCTTGTGTTTCTCTTTCTACCTTAGTATCCTAAGAATTCCTTTGCCTCATCTAACATGAAAAGAAAACTCAGAACAGTATTAATTACTGTTTCTAATTGAATTCTCGTATCTATTGATCATCTCCCCAATTGATCTCAAGTTTTCACATGAAAAACCGAACACTCTAAATAGCTCTTAGTTTTGTAAAAGACAAAATTGAGATAAGATAAAAACCACAAAAGAACAAGTTTTTGAAAATGTTTTTTATCCCTAAAAATCTCAGGGATAAGCACTCATAGAAAGAGGTTCCTTTCCCTTCAGGGCCCCATCTACTTTGTAAAGATGTCTTCACTAGTGTGATTACTTTTTTTTTTTTTAGACAGTGTCTCTGTCACCCAGGCTGGAATGCAGTGACAAAATCTCAGCTCACTGCAACCTCCGCCTCCCAGGTTCAAGCGATTCTCCTGCCTTAGCCTCCCGAGTAGCTGAGATTACAGGCATGTGCTACCACGACCAGCTAACTTTTTTGTATTTTTAGTAGAGACAGGATTTCACCATGTTGGCCAGGCTAATCTCGAACTCCTGACCTCAAATGATCTGCCCGCCTTGGCTTCCCAAAGTGCTGGGATTACAGGCGTGAGCCACCATGCCTAGACCACTAGTGTGATTACTTGATTAACGTCTGTCTCTCCATTAGACTAAAAGTCCTGGGAGAACATGGACAGTGAATATTTTTTCTCACTCTTGTACCTAGGCACTTAATCATCTTGGTGCTCAGTAAATATTTTTAGGGCCAGAGCATTTCTATGAACATGACATTTCTACAGGGAAAAACAGGGTCCGTGAAGGTAAAGAGTGGGAGCCCTTAGAAACTGAACAGTTTTCTCTAATAACAGCTGTTTCATTGACATAAATAAGCTGAGTTACAAGTAGCCCAGATCCCCAGTATGGAGTTCAGTGTCAAGATCCTTATTTTGAACATAGTTATAAGGCATAAGGCAAGAACCAGAGTCAGAGGCTCTAAGTCAATTTCCTTTGTGGTAAGGATCACAGATGGGAATGGGCCAGTATCCACCATTAATGACAACTAAGTCCCGGATTTTATCTTAGTCCTGTGGATCTACACCAAGCTTGGGAGCTGATAGTCACACTAGCATCCCTGTATTTGGCCCTGAGATACCAATCCCCCATCTGTCTTCAAATAGGGAAAACAGAGTCAAATTTGAAGTTTTAAATATTGATGGGAAATTGATGAAAATCTAAGTACAGAAATCTAGAATCAAAATTAAAATGTGCAATTTTTGTGGTGGGGGGAGGTGGACAGTCTCACTCTGTCACCCAGGCTGGAGTGCAGTGGCCCAATCTCAGCTCACTGCAATCTCAGCTCACTGCAATCTCCGCCTCCCAGGTTCAAGTTATTCTTGTGCCTCAGCCTCCCAAGTAGCTGCAAGTACAGGCATGAACCACCAGGCCTGGCTAATTTTGGTATTTTCAGTAGAGACAGTTTCACCATGTTGGCCAGGCTAGTCTTGAACTCCTGGCCTCAAGCAATCTGCCTGGCTCAGCCTCCCAAAGTGGTGGAATTATAGGCAAGAGCCACTGCTCCCAGCCAACATGTGCAAATTCTTAACCCTCACTTTAGGTAACACTCTGTAAAATTGGGTTGCCATTATTGGCCCTCTCCTTCACTCAGAGGGAAGCACATTTTTTTAGACGTATGCTATTGTACACTTAATAAACTACAGCACAGCATAACTTTTATAGGCACTGGGAAACCAAAAAAATTAAGGTGACTCACTTTATTGTGATACTTACTTTATTGCTGTGGTCTGGAACCAAACCTGCAATATCTCTGAGTTATGCCTAGATACACAAGGTATACTATTCTGTATTAAAAAAAAGAAGGAAATCCTGTCATTTGCAACAACATGAATAAACCTGGAGAACATTATGTTACATGAAATAAGCCAGACACAGAAAAACCAATACTGCATACTCTCACTTACATGTGGTTTCTAAAGAGGTTGAAGTCATAGATGCAAAGAATAGGATGGTGGTTAGTTACCAAGGGTTAGGGGGAGAGGAGATGTTGGTCAAACTATATAAAAGTTCGATGAGACAGGAGAAATAAACTCAAGAGAGCTATTGTACCACATGGTAAGTACAGTTAATAACGATGTATTGTATTCCTGAAAATCACTAAAAGTGTACATTTTAAGTGTTCTCACAACAAAAAATGAGTATGTAAGATTAGACATGTTATTTAGTTCCATTTAGCCATTCCACAATATATACGTATTTTAAAACAACATGTACCTAGTAAGTAGATACAATTTTCTCAATTAAAATTAATTAGTTAATTGGAATAATAATAATACTGCTGGAAAAACTGGATAGCCATATGAAAAAAAATTAACTTCAATTCCTACCTCATAGACCTAAACTTGACAGCTGAAACTATAAAGCTTCCAGAAGAAAATATAAAGTAATATTTCTGTGATCTTGGGGTAGGCAAAGATTTCTTACTCAGGATACGGAAAGCAATAAACATAAAAGAAAAAAATTTTAATCACAAGTGATGTTAATAAAATAAGCAAGCCACAAGCTGGGAGATAATATTCATCAAACAAATGTTTGTCAAAGAATCTGTACCTAGAATACATAAAGAATTCCTCCAACTCGATAATAAAATGACAAGTAGACCAATTAAAAATGAGCAAATGGGCCAGGCACGGTGGCTCACGCTTGTAATCCCAGCACTTTGGGAGGCCGAGGTGGGTGGATCACGAGGTCAGGAGTTCGAGACCAGCCTGGCCAACACAGTGAAACCCCGTCTCTACTAAAAATACAAAAAATTAGCTGGGCATGGTGGCAGGCTCCTGTAATCCCAGCTACTCAGGAGGCTAAGGCAGAAGAATCATTTGAACCTGGGAGGCGGAGGTTGCAGTGAGCCAAGATTGCACCACTGCACTCCAACCTGGGCGACAGTGAGAGACTCCATCTCAAAAAAAAAAAAAAAAAAAAAAAAAAAGCAAATGACCCAGACACTTAACAAAAAAATGTAAAAATGGCCAAAAAATACATAAAACAGTGCTCAACATAGTGAATCATTAGGAAAATGCCATAAAACCACAATGAGATACCACTACACACCCACTATAATGGCAAAAGTCAGAAAGATGTTGGTCTCATACAAAGATGAGAATGTAAAAAGCTACAACCGGTTTTTTTTAAATGTTTGGTGCTTTCTTATAAACATAATATGTTCCGTGACCACCAGGTCTGCCCTTTAGTATTTACTCAAGAGAAAGAAAAACTTGTATCCATGCAAAGATTTGTCTATGAATATTCATAGCTAGTTTGCTTATAATTCAGTTGGAAACAACCCAACTGTCCATCAATAGGAACAGATAAACAAATTGTAATATATTCATAAGACAGAATATATAGTAATAAACAGAAACAAAATACTACTGATAATTTACCCAAGAGCATAGATTAATCTCACACACATTATGCTGAACAAAAGAAGTCAGATATGTAAAAGTACAAGCCACATGATAACTTTGCTATGAAGTTCTGGAACAGGCAAGACTAACCTTTGGAGAAAGAAATCTGAACAGTGGTTGCCCTGGTGAGAGTAGAGGGTGGGGGGATTGACCTTAATGGAGCAAGACAGGAAAAATTCTGGTTTTTGGTAATAGTTTGAGTTCCATGAACATACGCATTTGTCAAAACTCATGGAGCTGCAGCACTAATGACCTGTGCCTTTCACTACCTGAAGACCAAGACCCAATAAAATAATTTAGGTCACAGAAGGTAATTTGAGAATATTATTTCCAGGGAATTAAAATTTAACTTGAAAACAAATGAAGGAGTAATGTAGGGTAGGATTCATTCCACTCTTGCCCTTCAGAAGGATAAGCCCCAGATTGGGACCGAGATGGAAGGCACAAATCTGCTTTCATTTCCACCTTACTAGAATCACGATGTGCTTCTGGTTTTAACAATATGTATTTTCTTGGCCGGGTGTGGTGGCTCACGCCTCTAGTCTCAGCACTTTGGGAGGCCAAGGTGGGTAGATTGCTTGAGCCCAGGAGAGGCTGCAGTGAGCCGAGATCACACCACTGCGCTCCAGCCTGGCTGACAGAGTGAGACCCTGTCTCAAAAAAAAAAAAAAAAAAAAAAGAAGAAGAAGAAAACAATACATATTTTCTATACAACATGCACCCAATGTCAATAATTATTTTTTTCCCTCATTCCATCCATAAACAAAAGCTAATTTCATCATCTGGAACCTTCAGAAGATATGATCTGTTTCAGCACTGGCCACGTTAGCCAACCTATGTGTGTCTGTCTCAAACATGTCAACAAGGGGAACTTTCAAGGATAAATGTGAATGTTTGTAATTTTTGCTTTATGTGCTGACTTTAGAACCTAATTGAAGATAAGCTATGATTCCATAGTAATTTTGTCTATGCAGCAGGGTGATAACTAATATCTTAGATTTAAATGTATAACTAAATTCCTGTCATATTATTCTTAGTACTCTGGTTATAATTGAACATACCAATTGTGCGTGAATGAAGTATATTAAAATTCATTCTGCTCTTTTCCCTTCCCTCCCCTTACCCAAAAACATGAACTGTTTACAAAATTTTCAGAGTCTTTTCATTTGGTTTTACTTATCTGGACTCATAAGCCATGCATGGTAAATTTCAGACCTATAATTTGTGGCTTCCTGCTTCCAAGATCACTCCAGAATAGTTCTCATGTGACTGTTTTTCTAGTTAAATATTTACACATATACATGGGGTACACAGGCAGTTCATATTTGACATGATTTAACAGCATCTACATCTGTTTCTCATTATAACATGGCAGAAAAATGTGCCTACTAAACATTTTTAAAAATATATTTGTTCAAAACATTGTTTCTACTCCTAAGATGTTTTCCACATAAAGAAAACAGAAGATGATCCCCCGCCCCCAGGCCCTTTTTAATTCCCTTTCTGTGGTTTCAGGTTTCTCTCTTGCTATCAATCATTGCTTTCCAAGCCTAACCAAAGCATGTGTCATGTCTTATTTTTATCAGTGTGTGAGAAGCACAAAATTAAATTGAGACGCGAAGGGGGGAAACATCTTATTCAAATTTAAAAAGCCTTCAAAAGCAGCAACTGGCTCTGGGTGTGATACTTCAAGATTAGCAAGATCGTGTTTGAATGCACTCCCTGCCCATATAAACAAGCCTGAAGTCTGTTCCACGCTCCCAATACACGGCTCAGGCATGGGCTTTTCTTTTGGAAAAAGAGAAAATTCTTGGCTTTCAAGAGGTCTCTTAATCATCGCTGTACCCCCAAAATTTTCAATCACAACATAAATATCTGTTCTAACTCTCCGCCGTCTATTTAAGGAGGCCAATCATATTTCAGACACGAGCATTTTTTCCAAAGATATAAAACATAAATTATGAGAATATTCCCTTCCGAGCACCAATTTAGAATAAATTGCTATTGTCTAACTTTTATTCTGTTGTTTTCAGTTTCAATCTGTAAAACTGTTCCCTCATTTTTATTCAAAAGTTATTATCTAAGTAATAAAAAAAGTGAAAAAGAATGAAAACAAAACCCAAAAACTCCTGAATTATAAATCCTAGAAGCTGACCATATAGTTCATAACTACCAAGGAAGCAAAAATAAAAGGAATAATCATTTTCAACTATTTCAAGACTTATTTTTCCAATTTGTATCTAATTCAAAACCTTGCCTTTTTCTTTTCTCTTTCCTGCTCATCTTTTGGCCACTTCACACCTCATTTCACTCTAGAGAAAAAGAGATTGGAGAAAATAAAAAGAGATGAGACTCAATGAGTGCAACTGGCCTCAACCGCCCTGAGGAAAAGCTTTGTTTTCAAGAAGCCTAGAAAAACTGGCTCTAATACCGATTTTAGTGCATCTGAGAATTTAAATAAACCTTAATATTCTTAATTCCTGTCACTGATTAAAAAGGGTGGTAGTCAATTTTTAGACATTTTGGTTTATGGAATAATAAGAAAAGTTGTTTAAAGCTGGCTGTCACACTATGTATCCAGAGAACCACTTCCTAGGATAGGAAGGATTGAACGTACCAATTGTGCGTGAATGAAGTGTATTAAATTTCCCAAACAAAACTGTATATACATGGCCGGGCACTGTGGTACGAGCCTGTGATTCCAGCTACTTGGGAGACTAATGTGGGAAGATCGCTTGAGCCCAGGGGCTCTAGATCAGCCTGGGCAACATAGCAAGACCTCACCTTTAAAAAATTGTGTATGTAATTTTATCTATAGACATATATAGAGAGACACTCACACATATACATGTGTATATATGTATATGTATATTCATGAATTCTTTTTTGTTGTTGTTGCGACAGGATCTTGCTCTGTTGCCCACGCTGGAGCACAGTGGTACAATTATGGCTCACTAGCCTTGACCTCCTGGGCTCAAGCAATCCTCCCACCTCAGCCTCCTGACTAGCTGGGATTATAGGCGCGCACCACCACACCAGGCTAATTTTTGTATTTTTTGTAGCAATGGGGTTTCTCCATGTTGCCCAGGCTAGTTTCGAACTTCTGGGCTCAAGCAATCCTCCCATCTCAACCTCCCAAAGTGCTGGGATTACAGGGGTTAGCCACCATGCCCAGCCTATATGTATATACATGAATAAATGTTACCTTTGAACAATATTACCTTTGAATAGTAATTCTGATGCTTCAAATATCTATGCTAATTTTAGAAGGTAAGTAATTATAATATTTGTATAAATAAAACCTACAGATGATGCAAAATAGTTTTTACTCGTGAACTTATATACTAGATAAACATTTCAGGAAAGAGGGTGATACGTATATTTATAAATTTCCTTCTCAACCTTTGAAGAAGTAAAATATAAAAAGCATCCAAAAGACCCAGGTCAGGCGTGGTGGCTCACATCTGTAATCCCAGCACTTTGGGAGCCAGAGGCAGGCAGATCACCTGAGGTCAGGGGTTCAAGACTAGCCTGGCCAAAATGGTGAAACCTCATCTTTACTAAAATTACAGAAAAGTTAGCCGGGTGTGGTGGCAGGAGCCTGTAGTTCCAGCTACTTGGGAGGCTGAGGCAGGAGAATTGCTTGAACCTGGGAGGCAGACGCTGCAGTGAGCCAAGATCGCGCCATTGCATTTCAGCCTGGGTGACAGAGAGAGACTCTTTCTAAAAAAAAAAAAAAAAAAACCAAGGAACCTTATAAAACCTTTTAGAAGGTAGAGGAGGAGATAATTCTCAAGTCTTTTCATGAGGACAATGGAACCCCGATACCAAAACCTAAGCTGAACATTTTAAGAAAAGAAAATTGTAGACCAGGATCTCTCATGAACATGGATGCAAAAGCTGTTACCAAAATATTTGCAAATTGAACTCAACAATAAATAAAAAAGACAATGACTGTGTGGTTACCCAAGCTTAACATTTGAAATTCAATCAATATATATCATCATATTAAAATAATAAAGGGGAAAACCATATGATTACCTTAATAGATGCTGAAAGTACATACACCAAACTTCGAAAATATTTATGATTAAAAACTAAACAAAAAACAAAAAACCTTCAGGCATGCAAGAAATAGAAGGGAACTTCATCTGATGAAAAGGCCACCTACAGGCTGGGCAAGGTGTCTCACACCTGTAATCCCAGCATTTTGGGAGGCTGAGGCAGGAGAATCACTTCAGGCCAGGAGCTGAAAACCAGCCTGGGCAAAATGGTGAGGCCCTGCCTCAACAAAAAGTTTAAAAATTTTAAACACACACACACACACACACACACACACACCCCTATGTGTGTTTGGGAAAAATGCAAATGATGTGCTATCACATACTTCTGCTATCATCGTACTGGCGGTATTAACCAATGTAATAAAATAAGAAAAAATAAAAGACTTAAAGACCTGGAAAAGAAGAGGTAAAACTGCCTCCTAAAGAAAATGTTGGCCAGGTGTGTTGGCTCACAGCCGTAATCCCAGCACTTTGGGAGGCCGAGGGAGGCAGATCAATGAGGCCAGGAGTTCAAGACCAGCCTGGCCAACATGGTGAAACTCCCTCTCTACTAAAAATACAAAAATTAGCTGGGCATGGTGGCGCATGTCTGTAATTCCAGCTACTCAGGAGGCTGAGGCATGAGAATCACTTGAGCCAGGGAGGTGGAGGTTGCAGTGAGCCGAGATTACACCACTGCACTCTAGCCTGGACGACAGAATGAGACTTTGTCTCAAAAAAGAAAAAATTATCTCGAAAGAAATGAGGAACCTATACTTTAAACGCAATTTTTAAATGTAGAAATTGTAATACATGAACTATACTTGAAATCTCATTCAAACAAATACACAATAAAAACAAAACAAATATATGAAACAGTTAAAGGAATTTGAACATTATTAAATATTATTGGAGAATTTCATTAATCTTTTTCGATGTGACAAGTGCTTTTAAACAAGAGATTCCAGCAGGTGTTGTCAGCTCTGCATCCCATGCCCTTGGTTCTGAACCATTGCCTTAGATACCCTGCCCAGTTTCCAACTCCCAGCATCTGAGTCCCTTTGCCTGAGGCCTTCACTAGCCCCAGATCTCCACGTGCATGAGGGACTAGAAGTGCTGAGGAATCCACACAGCTGTCCCCTCCATTCTCGCCCCTAGCGCCCCACAACCAATGACTGTTGGGGGTTGATAAATACATATTCCAGTTCCCTTGCTCCTTGGGGACAGGGAACATGTATTCTTCATGGACTCCAGGAATTCTGCAGCAGGATTAAGCTAAAGTTGGTGGTGACAAGCTTTTTGATGTTCCCCCTATTGATTTGTTTCCCTTCCCTCTCTCATTCTCCCAAACATTTCTTTGGTATTTACAAATAAATGTTTATTTAGTATTTACAAATAAACATTTATTTAGTATTTAGAAATAAACATTTATTTGGTATTTAGAAATAAACATTTATTTGGTATTTACAAATAAATATTTATTTGATATTTACACATAAATATTTGCATTACTATCTTTGTCTCAGGGTCTGCTTCTGGAGTAACCCAAACTAAAACAGATACATGCAGAAATATCTCAAAATGACATGATGTCTGATTCCTTCAAAATAATATGCAGAGCCTGGGTGCAGTGGCTCACACCTGTAATCCCAACATTTTGGGAGGCCGAGGTGGGCAGATCACCTGAGGTCAGGAGTTCAAGACCAGCCTGGCCAACATGGTGAAACCCTGTCTCTACTAAAAATACAAAAATTAGCAGGGCATGGTGGCAGACGCCTGTAATTCCAACTGCTCGGGAGGCTGAGGCAAGAGAATCATTTGAATCCGGGAGGTAGAGGTTGCAGTGAGCCAAGATCGTGCCATTGCACTCCAGCCTAGATGACAAAAGCAAAACTCCATCTTAAAAATACATATATACACAGAGGGAAGGTACAGAAGAAACAAGACTGATCACATTGAAAGTTTTGAAGCTAAGTGATGGGTACAGTGGGACTTCATTTTATTATTTTGTCTATTTTGATAAGTTTGAAATTTTTCATAACAAAGTTAATTTTTTAAAATAAATGCATAAATACACTGAAAGTCAGAATGTGAAACAGACAACATTTCAAACCAGCAGAGGCATGTGGCTTATCCAACTGGCTAGCCATCTGGAACACATCCAATAAAGCTACATTTTATCAAAATAAATTGCAAGTGAATCAAATATTTGGATATATAAAATAAAATCATGGTCAGTTACAGTGGCTCATGCCTGTAATCCTAGCACTTTGGGTGCCCAAGTTGGGAGGAACACTTGAGTTCAGGAGTTTGAGACCAGCCCGGGCAAGATGGCAAGACCCCATCTCTATTTGAAAAATAATAATAAAATAAATACATAAATAATAAAAAGAAAATCATAAAACTATTCCAGATAAATGTAGGATAATTTATTCCTTTTTGGATCTGAGAAGGCTTTTCTACACAATATACAAGACCAGGTGCAGTGGCTCACACCTGTAATCCCAATATTTTGGGAGGCCGAGGCGGGCAGATCACCTGAGGTCAGGAGTTTGAGACCAGCCTGGCCAACATGGTGAAACCCTGTCTTTACTAAAAATACAAAAATTAGCTGGTCATGGTGGCAGGCGCCTGTAATCCCAACTACTTGGGAGACTGAGGCAGGAGAATCGCTTGAACCCAGGAAGCGGAAGTTGCAGTGAGCTGAGGTCGCGCTACTGTACTCCAGCCTGGGTGACAGAGAGAGATTCTGTCTCGAAACAAACAAAAAAATACACAAAACCCGAATTCCAAAAAGATTAGCAAATGTGACTACATAAAATACGTTTGAGGGTTTTTTTCCAGCATGGAAAAATAAAATACCATACAAAGTCAAAAGACAAATGATCAACTGGGAAAAATATTTCAACGCATATGACAATGAGTTCATGTCTTTCATGTATAAAGACCTCTTACAAATCAATTATAAAAGACCATTAAACCAATAGAAAAACAGGCACAAAGCTTAAAGAGGCAGTTCATAGAAAGGAAACACAAATGGCTTATGAACACAGGAAAGATAGTCCACCTCAATCATTTTAAAACAGTAAAATATCAATGAGATAAAATTTTTCATTTATTAGATGGAAATTCTCAAAACATTCATAAGATGGCTATTAAGTGAAAAAAATCAAAACATAGAACAGTCTGTAAACTATGCCTCCACTAGTGTATAAAAACTATATATTAATATATATGCATATCCATAGATACACATAGATAAGTATATGTACATATCTGTATATATGCTTAAATATGCATAGGACATTTTAGAACTACATTGTATAAACTGGTTAGTGATTGCTTCCGGGGAAGAGAACTAAGAGTGGGAGCCCAAAGTCTTAAGTGAGAGTAAACATCACTTCCCACCATGTAATTTTTAATGTTTAAATGTATATCTGTATTGTCTTTCCAATTAAAAAATAACTGGGTAATAAAATAATCTGAATTACTTTATTCCACAAATATTTACTGACTGAGCATCTACTTTCTGCCAATCACTACTTAAGGGCTGGGAATAGAGGTGGGGGTGACCAACATGAAACTCTGTCCTCACAGCTCTAACATGCTCCTGGGAGGAGAAAAATAAAAATCTTTAATCCTGGTCAGTCTAGTAATTTTGACTGCAACTTAATTAATGCTTTCTTTGAGTGTGCTTTTTTGGGGTGTGCTTTTTTACAGTGAATATATTTAGTTTTATATAAAATCACTACTCTAGAAACACATTCTTTAGAACAGACACAATAATTGCCATCATAATTTGAACAGGCCTTGACAAGTGAGAAGAAATGAGAAGAGGTTTGTTGTTCAAGCCTCCATGCATAGCCACATTATTTAAGAATTTAATTCTTGGCTGGGCACAGTGGCTCACGCTTGTAATCCCAGCATTTTGGGAGGCCGAGGCAGGTGGATCCCTTGAGCTCTGGAGTTCAAGACCAGCCTGGACAAAATGGCAAAACCCCATCTCTACAAAAAATACAAATATTAGCCAGGTATGGTGGTGTGTGCCTGTGGTCCCAGCTACTTGGGAGGCTGAGGTGGGAGGCTTGAGCCCAGGAGGCAGAGGCTGCAGTGAGCCAAGATTGCACCACTGCACTCCAGCCTGAGCGATAGAGCCAGACCTTGTCTCAAAAAAAAAAAAAAAAAAGAAAAAAGCTGTTAACATTGTTTCACATAGTAAAAATACACATTTTGGCAGATGACATAATCCTCTATCTAGAAAACCCCATCACCTCAGCCCAAAACCTTCTTAAACTGATAAGCAACTTCAGCAAAGTCACAGGATACAAAATCAATGTGCAAAAATCACTAGCATTCCTATACATCAACAACAGGCAAATAGCCAAATCATGAATGAATTCCCATTCACAATTGCTACAAAAAGAATAAAATATCTAGGAATATAGCTAAGGACGGAAGAAAAGGACCTCTTCAAGGAGGCCTAAAACCACTGCTCAAAGAAATCAGAGAGGACACAAAAAAATGGAAAAACATTCCATGCTCTTGAATCGGAAGAATTAATATCATGAGAATGGCCATATTGCTCATAGTAACTTATGGATTCAATGCTATTCTCATTAAACTACCATTGACATTCTTCACAGAATTAGAAAAAACTATTTTAAAATTCATATGGAACCAAAAAAGAGCCCAAATAGCCAAGACAATCCTAAGCAAAAAGAACAAAGCTGGAGACATTATGCTACCCAACTTCAAACTATACTACAAGGCTACAGTAACCAAAACGGCATGGTACTGGTACAAGAACAGACACATAGACCAATGGAAGAGAAAAGAGATCTCAGAAATAAGACCACACATCTACATCCATCTGATCTTCAACAAACCTGACAAAAACAAGCAATGGAGAAAGAATTCCCTATTCGATAAATGGTGCTGAAATAACTGGCTAGCCATATGCAGAAGACTGAAACTGGACCTCTTCCTTACACCTTATACAAAAATTAACTTAATATAGATTGAAGACTTAAATGTAAAACCCAAAACCATAAAAACCCTAGAAGAAAATCTAGGCAATACCATTCAGGACATAGTCACAGGCAAAGATTTCATGACAGAAACGCCAAAAGTAATTGCAACAAAAGCAAAAATTGACTAGTGGGATCTGATTAAACTAAAGAGCTTCTGCACACCAAAAGAAACTATCATCAGAGTGAACAGAAAATCTACAGAATGAGAGAAAATTTCTGCAATCTATCCATCTGACAAAGGTCTAATATCCAGAGTCTACAAGGAACTTAAACAAATTTACAAGAAAAAAACAAACAAGCCCATTAAAAAGTAGACAAAGAACATGAACACACACTTCTCAAAAGAAGATGTACATGTGGCCAAAAAACATATGGGGAAAAAAACTCAATATCACAGATTATTAGAGACATGCAAATCAAAACCACAATGAGATACCATCTCACGCCAGTCAGAATGGCCATTATTAAAAAGGCAAAAAACAACAGATATTGGCGAAGTTGCTGAGAATAAGGAACACTTTTACACTGTTGGTGGGAATGTAAATTAGTTCAACCATTGTGGAAAACAGTGTAGCGATGCCTCAAAGACCTAGAGGCAGAAATACCATTTGACCCAGCAATCCCATTACTGGGTATGTACCCAAAGGAATAGAAATCATTCTATTATAAAGATACATGCACACATATGTTCATTGCAGCACTATTCACAGTAGCAAACACATGGAATCAACCTAAATGCCCATCAATGATAGACTGGATAAAGAAAATGTGGTCCACATACACCATGGAATACTATGCACCCATAAGAAGGAAGGAGATCACTTCCTTTGTAGGGATACGGATGGAGTTGGAAGCTGTTATCCTCAGCAAACTAATGCAGAAAGAGACAACCAAATACAACATGTCCTCAGTGAGAGCTGAATGATGAGAACACATGGACACATGGGGGCTAACAACACACACTGGGGCCTGTCAGAGGAGGGTGGTTGGGGGAGGGGGAGCATCAGGAAGACTAGCTAATGGATGCTGGGCTGAATACTTATGTGATGGGTTGATCTGTGCAGCAAACCACCATGGTACACATTTACCTATGTAACAAACCTGCACATCCTGTACGTGCACCCCCAAACTTAAAAGTTGAAAAAAATACACATTTTGGTTAAAGAACAAGTCAAGCTAAATTAGAACAAATTCTAAAGCGTGGCTGATGAACACTAGGCTTGCCCAGTGCTCTGTCAAAAAAGGGATCCTTGGCTAATCAACTGGGAAATACTGCTTATTAAATTTCTCCAAAATAAAAAATGTTCCCCACCTTAGAGATTTACAATGCTTGTTAACGTATTAGCAGCCCTAAGAAGTTCTTCAATGGAGGCCAGGCATAGTGGCTCACACCTGTAATCCCAGCAGTTTGGGAGGCTAAGACAGGCAGATGACTTTAGCCCAAGAGTTCAAGACCAGCCTCGGCAACATAGCAAGATCCCAAATCTATTTTCTAAAAAGAAAATTAAAAAAAAAAAAAAGTTAAGGAAATCCTTCAATGGAGAACTTTTTTTTGCTTAACTTTTTAATCTTTCTCTCTCTTCTCCTTCTCTCCTCTCTCTGCCTCAAGTGTGTCCTTTGACTTCATTTGAGACTCCTTCAGGCCTAATGTACTCGTTTCTAAAACGTAAGAGCTCAGACCAGATGAAGTCAATGGTTCCTATTCTACTTTATCATTCCAGGTTCCCGGTCTCACTTTAGAAAAATTAAGCAATTGAAGCATTCGATGTTATTGCTTTGAAACTCAGCCAAATAAATAACCATCAGCTATTACTGAACTTCAAAGTATTCTGTATGATTGATTAGTGTTATATGAAGTGATACTCAAATCACTGGTGCATTTATGAATACCAAGAAAAAAATTTATGTCTTTTTTCAAAGCAACTTAGCATAAATCTTAAAAGATGGCAGAAAAAAATAATCGCAGTCAAAAAGGTGTTAGTTCAGACTCTAATGTTTCCAGGAAACAGGAAAAAAAGTTTTTAAATTACATTTTAAAAATCTGCCACGTGCAGTGGCTCATGTCTGTCATCCCAGCCCTTTGGGAGGTCGACGGGGGAGAATCACTTGAGGCCAGGAGTTTGAAACCTGCCTGGGCAACATGGCAAGACCCTGTCTCTAAGAATTTTTTTTTTAATCAGCTGAGAGTAATATTTTTAAGTAACTATTCACAAGAACAGCTATGTCAGCCAGGCACAATGGCTCACACTTGTAATATCAACATTTTGGGAGGCTGAGGCAGGAAGATCACTTGAGCTCAGGAGTTTGAGACCAGCCTGGGCTACAAAGTGAGACTCTGCCTCTACAAAAAATAAAAAAATTAGCCAGGTGTGGTGGCACATGCCTGTAGTCCCAGCTACTCAGGAGGCTGAGGTGGGAGGATCACTTGAGCCCAGGAGGCTGCAGTGAGCCATGACCGCGCCACTGCCCTCCAGCCTGAGTGACAGAGCCAGACCCTGTTGCAAGAAAAAGAAAAAAAAAAAGAAAGAGAGAGAGAGAGAGAAAGAGAAAGAAAGAAAGAAAGAAAGATCTAAGAACTAAAAGAAAACAGTTTTGTCATGAATTCCTAGATTCGTCATGCAAAAAAGAAAGTGAAATTTTTCTTTTCACCAATTCTCTACTCATTTTCCTCGCAAACAGCTCAGCACTAGCTTAGTGGCAAATTCACATGCTTCCAAAAAGTGAGGGAGCAAATTAGAAAAGACTGGATCACCTGACATCAGGAAATGCTCATCTGAGCTCAAATCAGGAGAGTCTTTGTTTTGAATCTTTGTTTTTCTTCAGCAAACTCCAAAGTACTTCCCAGCCCCACTCTGGCCTCCGTGCTGTCAAAACTTCTTACTAGTTTGTAGCTAACCTGAAGCTGCCATCTGAGAAAATACAGCACAACCTACCTCCGTCCCAAGGAGCACTCTCTCAGTCTCATGGCAAGAAGAAAGTGAGAAGACTACGTGTGGGCTTAGAACAACTGAAATTCACTATTACCCACCAGATTACTTCCTTATAAGGATAATCTTCTCAGATAGAGCACAGCAATGACCAACAACAACAAATGCAAAATCCAATTTAAAAAAACAACACATATGGGACAAAAGAGATCCAATTCAGTACACTCCCCCGAAAGAAAATGGGGTGGGAAACAACTTTCCTTTAAACAGAATACCAGCAGGAGCAACGGGACTTCTACAATTATAGCCTCTTTTTTTAGACAGGATCTCTCTCTGTCACCCAGGCTGGAGTGCAGTGGCACAATCATAGCTCACTATATAGCCTCAACCTCCTGGACTCAAGCAATTCTCCCACCTCGGTCCCCCGAGTAGCTGAGAACACAGACATCCAGCTAATTTTTTTTATCATCGGTAGAGATAAGGTCTTACTATGTTGCCCAGGCTGGTCTAACTCCTGGGCTCAAGCGATCCACCCGCCTCACCTCCCAAAGTGCTGGGATTACAGCCATGACCTCCATGTCTGGCCAGCCTCTCTTTCAACTAATGCTCTGCCTAAGGAAGTTGTGTTATATGCAAATTTAAAACCAATCCAAGCATTTTTCTCTTACAGCACCCCTCACAAGTATGTTCAGCTGTGGAACTGGGCCTTCCTAAGTTCTGATTCTGTCTTGAATTTATCAGGACACCTTACTTCCAATCTTTCAAGAGGGAAAATAGTCTGGCTTAGTGGTTGACACAGCATTTTCTACACCCTACTGTCAAAGGCAAAACCTTAACAAAGGAATTCTTTCCTTCCATATTTAAAAATGTTGGAGGAGGTAGCTAGGCAGACATGAGCAGGGCAGGAGAGGGCTCCTTCCTACCCCAGGGATGTCAGACAACTGTCAAGTGATAGTCAGGCAGTTGTTAGTCTCTCTAAAATAATAATTCAGGAGGCCGAGGCAGGTGGATCACTTGAGATCAGGAGTTTGAGACCAGGCTGGCCAACGTGGCAAAACCCCGTCTCTACTAAAAATACAAAAATTAACCAGGTATGGTGGCATGTGCCTGAAGTCCCAGCTACTCAGGAGGCTGAAGCAGGAGAATTCCTTGAACCTGGGAAGTGGAGGCTGCAGTAAGCTGAGGGTCACACCACTGCACTCCAGCTGGGGTGATAGAGTGAGACTCTAAAAATAAATAAATAATTGAGAATTTGAGAGAGAAAGAAAGAAAGAAAAGAAGAAGAAGAAGGGAGGAAGGGAGGAAGGGGAAGGAAGGAAGGAAGGAAAGAAAGAAAGAAAGAGAAAGAAAGAAAGAAAGGAAGGAAGGAAGGAAGGAAGGAAGAAAGAAAGAAAGAAAGGAAGGAAGGAAGAAAGAGAGAGAGAAAGAAAAAGAAAGAAAAAGAGAGAGAGAAAGAAAGAAAGAAAGGAAAAGAAAGAGGAAGGAAGAAAAGAAAGAAAGAAACTTAAAAAAAGAGCAGTTTTATGACTTCAATAAATGGAAGAAATAATAATATAATAATTTGTTGCAGTCAGTACCGAGGAAAGGCAGTATCCCAATAGATAGAAAACACCCGAAGTTGGTGATCAGCAGCTTCCCAATAAGATCCCAGGCATTGGAGATTGGGCTCAAGCATGTGCACTAAGAGGCAAAATGGCAGAGTTTAAGCTGGTATATGACCTTCCTTGAGGAACACTCGACTCAACAAAAATCCTCAAATGAGCATTCATACAGCTCTACTAAACACATACGCATGCAGCCCCTCCCAAGTGCTGAAAGGCCACTGTGGATGAGGACAGCCCACCCCAAGGAAAAAATCAAGGGAGGAGAGACACAAACTCCAGAACCATGACAGTGCAGAAGACCCCCAGTCAAAAGTCTGATAGGGCACTTGGTTTTCTCAAGCTGCTCCCTTGGCCCTCTTCCAAGTTTACATCCTTTCATTACTGCTCTGAAACTTTTTAATAAACTTTCACTCCTGTTCTAAAACTTGCCTCAGTCTCTCACTCTCACTCTCCCTTATGCCCCTCAGCCAAATTCTTTCCTCTGAGGAGGCAAGAATCGGTTGCTACAGACAACCGATTTGTTGCCGCTGCTAACAAAAAGTGCAATTCTCACCAATGAAACTCCGCCATAATTTTTATTAAGTCACATGCAGAACAAATGCAACTGAAATATCAGGGATCATGATATTTTTATACTTCTCTCCTTGCACAGCATCTGACCTGTTGATAACTGTTTTTTTGTGTGTGAGTGGCTTTTTTTTTTTACTGTTTTTTTAGAGATAGGGTCATGCTATGTTGCCCAGGCTGGTCTCAAAGTCTGCTAGGATTACAGGCATAAACCACTGTACCCGGCCCATGTTGATAACTTTTTATGATACAAATTCATCTTCTGGTGAAAACCAGTGAATGACAAATACTTACCTGGTAGTTTAAGTCTATATGTGAAGATGCTATGTTTCAAGAATCAAGTTTTATGTGATTTTTGTGTTTAAAAACTTTCAATTAAAAAATTTTGAAAGCTGAAGAGATTCTCTCCTTCATCACATAAAACTGGGGATTCCAGCATTTTATACAGGTTCTGCTTGAATTCCTACGTCTCCTATGCTAATTAAGAGTGCTCTCTCCCTGTCCCATCTGTGCAGACTTCTAAATCACTAGAGAGATCACCAGGTAGAATGTCAGCACAGCTATCCTCCAAGCCTAAGATTAGTTGTCACTTAGTGAATGAGGCTCAAGAGAGCAATAGAGACTGAGTCAGGCACTCTGTTGTAAAACAGGCACATTACAAGGTCAGAGAAAGCTGTCAGTAAAAATATGTGTGATTGGAAGGGCCTCAAAATGCCTTACAACAGCTTGATACTCATCTGAGCTTGAAGCAGGCCTGATGGAAACGCTAAGGGGATCTTGGTCAGAGAGAATCGAAAAACAATTGATCTAACGGAAAACCCAGCATTTTTTACCCCCAATTTACTCTTGCCTTCTGGAAACTTTAGCTTAGGCTTGTCTCTCATCTTAGGCTCCCAACGCTAGATTAACTTCATTTCCTGATGGTCTTCAGGGTGTTACTGGAACTGAAGTCTTGAGTTGGATCTTCAAACAAGCCAATTCGTTTAGATGTTTTTTGTGATGATTAATACTGTCAACTTGATGGATTGAAGGATGCAAAATATTGATCCTGGGTGTGTCTGTGAGGGTGTTGCCAAAGGAGATTAACATTTGAGTCAGTGAGCTGGGGAAGGCAGATGCACTCTTAATCTGGGTGGGTACCATCCAATCAGCTGCCAGCAAATATAAGCAGGCAGACAAACATGAAAAGGCAAGACTGGCTTAGCCTCCCAGCCTACACCTTTCTCCTATGCTGGATGCTTCCTGCCCCTGAACATCAGACTCCAAGTTTCTTCAGTTTTGGGACTCAAACTGGCTCTCCTAGCTCCTCAGCTTCAGACAGCCTATTGTGGGACCTTGTGATCGTGGGAGTTAATACTTAATAAACTCCCCTTTATATATACATATATACACACACACACACGTATATATACACACATATATGTATACATGTATATATACACATACATATATGTATACATGTATACATATATGTGTATGTATACGTGTGTGTGTATATATGTGTATATATAATGTGTATGTGTATATATATGTGTATGTATATATATGTGTATGTATATATGTGTATATATGTATGTGTATATATGTGTATGTATATATGTGTATATGTGTGTGTGTGTAAATATATATATATATTTTTTTTTACCATGACTAATACATTTCTTTAGTCACAGACTGCCCCTCCACCCTAATATCTCATACAACATGCAAGGGCTTAACAGAAATGAGTATTAGGAGAGAGAAATAAATAAATAAAGTATATCCACCATCTTCATGTACAATGGATAGCACTTCATTATAGAGAAAGACACAGAAATGAGAAAAGCTGAAACAATCTTCAAAAACACATGGTGTAGTCTTCATTATTGGGCAGCTAACATTTAGAGGTCTAGATCAGGCATTTATCAGCCCACAGTTATGGGGTAGATGGGTCAGATAGTTTGGCAATCCCAGTTCACCCTTAGTTAGAAGCATCTGACTGTCTAACTCATACATCAGTGTTAGTAACTCATAACAATTTAAAAACCATCTCTTTTCAAACATGTGCTCATTTTAACCCAGACATAACAGCATAAAGAGTCTAACAGTAAAAAGTCTAGGCTGTGAACAGTTATCACTAACAAGATGGACACATTTGGAAAACCACCGAAACTCTTTGGCTCTCAGTTCCCCATCCATAAAGTGGAAGGGTTAGAGTACATGAAGTCAAAATTTCTTCTAGCTAAAGTATGTTTGGTATCTATGATTCTATAAAGAAAGCCTTGGTATAAGGCATCAAAGGCAAGTGAGTAGGGTTCTCCCAACCCACCCAAGTGCAAGGCTAAGAATACATGCCCCATGGGATGACTCAGGCTGGGAGGCACGAAGGAGCAGAAGATCAATAGACTTGAATTCAAACTTTACCTAGATGATAAATCAACAGAGACAACTTATTGATGAAGGTCAGGCAATAGAATGCTCTAGAGTGGGGAAACCTTACATAAGAGACCTAAAGTTCAAGCCTCAGCTTAGCCATTGACTAGTAGGATGGCCTTGGACAGGCCACTTAACTCTTCTGAGCCACAGTTTCCCCAATGGGTGTATTACTATCTGCTCCACATATAGACAACTCAGTATTTGCATTGTTGGAGCTCAGAAACTGATACCTCAAAATATGGTCCTTTGATATACTGAACTAAAGAAGCCTCAAGGTCTCTCTGATTTTCCCCCACCTCCCAACCTCACTGTCTCACCCAAAGCATAAGATGAAGCTAAAGTTCCTTTATCTGCCTAAGATCCAGACCCACCAAGAAGAATAATGTTTTTTTCTTCCCCTCCCTGTAAAACCAAGAATATAACCACACCTAAACAGACCGTGTCACAAGATAATGTCACAGTACTTTGGGAGGCCAGGATGGGAGGATCACTTTAGCCCAGGAGTTTGAGACCAGCCTGGGCAACATAGTGAGACCCTGTCTCTACAAAAATAAAATAAAATAAAAAGATAATGTCTATCTGTCAGATCATTCCAGTTCCAAAGATAACTATTTACATATTGATCTCTCTTCCCAGATACATTTATTCTCCCTAGTAATCCCCTCAACAGAACTCCTCTTCTCTGTGCCCCATCTTGCCACATAATATGTTTTGCCAGGATGGGACATGAGCTTCTGAACCCCAATGGGGAATGGATAATCACTTTCCTTATGTACATGTTAATAAAATCTGTATGCCTTTTCTCCAGTTAATCTGCCTTTTGTGAGTTGATTTTCCAGTGAACCTTCCAAGGGGAAGTTCCCCTTGGCCCATACAGTATCAATATAAGAAAATGTGCACACAGCAAAGAAAACAATCAACAGAGTGAAGATACAACCTGTTGAAGGCCGAGCACGGTGGCTCATGCCTGTAATCCCAGCACTTTGGGAAGCCAAGGTGAGAGGATTGCTTGAGCCCAGGAGTTGAAGACGAGCCTGGGCAACATAGCAAGAACCTCATCTCAAAAAAATGAATAAGTAAAAGAAAAAGAGAAGATACAACCTGTTGAATGGGAGAAAATATCAGCAAACTATTTATCCAAGAAGGGACTAATATTCAGAATAACAAGGAACTCACTCAAACAACTTAACAGTAACAAATCAAATAATCTCATTAAAAATGAGCAAAGGACATGAATAGACATTCTCAAAAGACATACAAATGACCAATAGATATATTAAGAAACACACAACATCACTAACTTGCATTGGGGAAATGCAAATCAAAACCACAATGAAAATGAAGGAAAAAACTGCAATGAAATATCATCTCATGCCAGTTAGAATGACTATTATTTAAAAAACAAAAATAACAGATGCAGGTGAGGAGGTGGAGAAAAGGGAACACATATACTGTTGGTGGAAATGTAAATTAGTATAGCCACTGTGGAAAATAGTATGAAGATTTCTTTAAAAACTAGAAATAGAACTACCATATGCTCCCACAGTCCCACTATTAGGTACTTATCCAAAGGAAAAGAAATCAGTGTATATAAGGAATACCTGTGCTTGCATGTTTATTGTAGCACTATCCACAATAGCAAAGATATGGAATCAACCTAAGTGTCCATCAATGGACAAATGGATGAAGAAAATGTGGTATATGTACACAATGGAATATCATTTGGCCATAAAAAAGAATGAAATCATGTCATTTGCAGCAATATGGATGGAACCGAAGGTAATTATGTTAAGTGAAATAAGCCAGGCACAGAAAGACAAATATCACATGTTCTCACTCACATGTGGAAGCTAAAAAAGTTGATCTCGTGGAGATAGAGAGTAGAATGATAGATACCAGTGGCTGGGAAGGGTATGTGTGTTGGGCGGATGAAGAAAGATTGGTCAATGGATACAAACATACAAACATACAGTTAGATAGGAGGAAAAGTTCTCTTTTTTTTCTCTTTTTTTGAGACCAAGTTCTCACTCTGTTACCCAGGCTGAAGTGCAGTTGCATAATCATGGCTCACTGCAGCCTCGACTTCTCAGTCTCAAGCTGTCCTCCTGCCTCAGCCTCCCAGGTAACTGGGACTACAAGCATGTGCCACCATGCACAGCTAAGTTTTTAAAAATTTTTTGTTGAGACAAGGTCCCACTATGTTGAGGCTGGTCTTGATCTCCTGGGCTCAAGTGATTCTCCCACCTCAGTCTCCCAAAGTGCTGAGATTACAGGCGTGAGCAATCACGCCTGGCCTAGAAAGAATGAGTCTTATATTCAATAGCAGAGTAGAGTGACTATAGTTAATAACATTGCATTATATGTTTCAAAATAGCTATAAGAGAGGACTTGAAATGTTCCCACCACATAGAAATGATAAATACTGGAAGTGATGGACACCTTAAGTACCCTGACTTGATCCTCACACATTCTATGCATGTAACAAAATATCATATGTAATCCATAAATATGTATAAATATTGTATATCAATAAAAAAGAAAAAATGTGCACAAACATACTCAATAAATTATAAAACAGCCAGAGCTCAGAAGTTCCATGCGAATAGGCATTTATAATTTAGGAGATTTCCTTCTCAAAATAGAGCAAAAACGGAAAGAAAAAGGCTAGAAAAAGACTTTTGAGAAAACAGCTTCCTACTTTGCCCATTCTTTAGATATAGACACTGAGTGTGAATTTAAGAAATTTCTCTAGTCTTTCCAAGAGAAAGAGGTACTGCCTTTCCATGGATATGTCTGAATAATAAAAAGATTGCTAAACCTGAATCTTTGTCACACTTACTCAAAGCCCCAGACCATGCAATGACATTCAGATAAGCGAAAGAATCTCTGAGTCTCTCTTTTATACCAGGAGACAAGACACAAGCTACAGGGTAGGCAAAGAGGCCAGGCCTCAGCAGCCGAATTAGCCAATGTATGTGAGTTATTATGAAAAAAGAGGCACAGCAACGAGGAAAGAGATTTGGCCACAGTCAAATTTCCGTTATTTATGGGGTAGAAGGGGGAGGGGGGAGGAACCAGGTTGGCTAGGAAGAAAAGTGTTAAGAAACAAAGCTATTTTCACCTAAGGACAAATGTATGAAGTCAGTGCTATATAATGTGAGAAGAAAACTAGCTCTGAGCAGTCTAAGCTTTGTGTTGTATGCAAAAGTGATCAGGCCCAGAAAGACTCGAGTAGAGGAGAGTAGAGGACTTCAGTGACATACCATACCACCCTTACCGTGGGGGCACTTGTTTAAAGTCACTTTGGACCATGGTTCCTGCTTGTAATCCCAGATAGTAATACACCCATTGGGGAAACTGTGGCTCAGAAGAGTTAAGTGGCCTGTCCAAAGCCATCCTACTAGTCAATGGCTAAGCTGAGGCTTGAACTTTAGGTCTCTTATGTAAGGTTTCCCCACTCTAGAGCATTCTATTGCTTGACTTTCATCAATAAGTTGTCTCTGTTGATTTATCATCTAGGTAAAGTTTGAATTCAAGTCTATTGATCTTCTGCTCCTTCATGCCTCCCAGCCTGAGTCATCCCATGGGGCATGTATTCTTAGCCTTGCACTTGGGTGGGTTGGGAGAACCTTACTCACTTGCCTTTGATGCCTTATAGCTAGGCTTTCTTTATAGAGTCATAGATACCAAACATACTTTAGCTAGAAGAAATTTTGACCTCATGTACTCTAACCCTGCCACTTTATGGATAGGGAACTGAGAGCCAAAGAGTTTCGGTGATTTTCCAAATGTGTCCATCTTGTTAGAGATAACTGTTCACAGCCTAGACTTTTTACTGCTAGACTCTTTATGCTGTTATATCTGGGTTAAAATGAGCATATGTTTGAAAAGAGAAGGTCTTTAAATTGTTATGAGTTACTAACACTGATGTATGAGTTAGACAGTCAGATGCTTCTAACTAAGGGTGAATTGGGATTGCCAAACTATCTGACCCATCTACCTCATAACTGTGGGCTGATAAGTGTCTGATCTAGACCTCTAAATGTTAACTGCCCAATAATGAAAATCCTAGTATTTTCAGAGGCCAAGGTAGAGAATCACTCTAGAACCCAGGAGTTTGAGACTGGCCTGGGCAACATGATGAAAACTTGTCTCCAAAAAACATACAAAAAATTAGCCAGGCATGGTAAAGCACATCTGTGGTCCCAGCTACTCAGGAGGCTGAGACAGGAGGATCGCTTGAGCCCGGGAGGTGGAGGTTGCAGTGAGCTGAGACTTCAGTGAGCCAAGACTGCAACACTGCACTCCAGCCTGAGTGACACAGCAAAACCCTGCCTCTAAAAAAATAAGAAAAATAAAATCACTTTGTTCCTGCCTAGCTGCCTCACCCATTATCTTCATGCACAAAAAACAACATACAGCCCATGAATAGCTTGTTATTTCAATGTAAATTATTGGTAAACAATTTAGGAACTGCCTTTTCTTTTTTCCTTTAAAAACCCACCTGTAACTGCTGTTAATCAGGGTGTATATTCAGGGCAACTTGAATCTGTGCTCCTCGGTGGCCATTCTCAAGATTTAGGTTCAAATAAACTCTATACTTGATCATATTTTCTGAATCTCATTATTTAATTTTGACCAATATAATTACCTAAAGGTGTGTTAACCCCTAAATGAGAGAGGAGAAGAGCCTAATCATTTTTTAAAAATTAAATTCAACCAAGTTCATTTGGTTCAATCAACTATCCATGAATTCTCAAAATAGTGTAAGAACAGCAAGAGTACATTGAGTAATAATTTATTTTATTTACTTACTTTTATCTTTTTTTAATCTTTAATTTTTTTTTTTTTTAATTTAGAGACAGCGTCTTGCTATATTGCCCAAGCTGGTCTCAAACTCCAGGCCTCAAGCATTGCTCCCGTCCAAAGTGGTGAGTGGTGGGATTACAAGCATGAGCCATTATGCCCGGCGTTTTTTGTTTGTTTGTTTGTTTGTTTGTTTGTTTTTTGAGAGGTTCTCGCTCT
This sequence comes from Pan troglodytes, assembly GCF_028858775.2. Classification (NCBI taxonomy): domain Eukaryota; kingdom Metazoa; phylum Chordata; class Mammalia; order Primates; family Hominidae; genus Pan; species Pan troglodytes. Next base: position 166,312,094 of record NC_072403.2, read on the forward strand.
GTTACCCAGACTGGAGTGCAGTGGTGCAATCGCAGCTCACTGCAGTCTCAAACTCCTGGGATCAAGTGATTCTTCCACCTCAGCCTCCCCAGTAGCTGGGACTACAAGCGCACACCACCACCACATCCAGCTAATTTTAAAAAATATTTTTGTAGAGATGGGGTCTCACTATGTAACCCAGGCTCGTCTGGAACACTTGGGCTCAAGCGAGCCACCCCCCTCACCTCCCAAAGTGCTGGGATTACAGGCATGAGCCGCCGCTCCTGGCCAAGTGATAATTTAATTTCAAGCATGTTCAAGTTGTAAATAATGTCAGTAATGGGAGTGGGGGAAACCTGCTAGCAAGAGGAAACTGAGTGGGGATCCAGAGTTAGATCAAGGCTGGAAAGATGGGTGCTCAACATATTGCAGAGTAGCAGCTGAAGATACTTGAGGCTAGGGAACTTCCCAAAAGAGTCTCTAGAGAGAACCCCGAAAATCTGAGGCGGGTCTCAGTTAATTTAGAAAGTTTATTTTGCCAAGGTTGAGGATGCGCGCCCGTGACACAGCCTTAGGAAGTCTTGACGACATGTGCCCAAGGTGGTCAGGGCACAGCTTGGTCTTATAGATTTTATTTTTTAATTTATTATTATTATTATTATTTTTGAGACGGAGTCTTGCTCTGTCGCCCAGGCTGGAGTGCAGTGGTGTGATCTCGGCTCACTGCAACCTCTGCCTCCCCGGTTCAAGCAATTCTCCTGCCCCAACCTCCCTAGTAGCTGGGATTACAGGCGTGCACCACCAATGCCCAGTTAATTTTTGTATTTTTAGTAGAGACAGGTTTTGCCATGTTGGCCAGGCTAGTCTCAAACTCCTAAACTCAGGTGATCTGCCCACCTCAGCCTCCCAAAGTGCTGGGATTACAGGCGTGAGCCACTGCGCCCAGCCAGTTTTATACATTTTAGAGAGACATGAGACATCAATTAAAATATGTAAGAAGGGCCAGGCGCGGTGACTCACGCCTATCATCCTAGCACTTTGGGAGGCCGAGGTGGGCGGATTACCTGAGGTTGGGAGTTCGAGATCAGCCTGATCAACATGGAGAAACCCTGTCTCTACTAAAAACACAAAATTAGCCAGGCGTGGTGGCGCATACCTGTAATCCCAGCTACTCAAGAGGCTGAGGCAGGAGAATTGCTTGAACCCAGGAGGCAGAGGTTGCGGTGAGCAAAGATCATGCCATTGCACTCAGCCTGGGCAACAAGAGCAAAACTCCGTCTCAAAAAAAAAAAAAAAGAAATATATATATGTGTGTATATATATATGTGTGTGTGTATGTACACATATTATATTTATATATCATATATATAAAATGTATATATATGTAAGAAGTACATTGGTTAGGTCCAAAAGGCAGAACAACTTGAAGCAAAGGCAGGAAGGCTCAAAGTGGAGAGGGGGCTTCCGGGTCACAGATAGGTGAGAGACAAGCTGTTGCATTCTTCTGAGTTGCTGATCAGCCTTTCCAAAGGAGGCCATCAGATATGCATTTATCACAGTGAGCAAAGGAATAACTTTGAATAGACTGGGAGACAGGTTTGCCCTAAGCAGTTTCCAGCTTGAGTTTTCCTCTTAGCTTAGTGATTTTGGGGGCTCAAGATATTTTCCTTTCACACTAGGGACAGCAACACAGGGTGCCAAGAACTAAATCAAATAAGAGTCCATAGTTAAAAGAAAAAATTCAAGAGAGATGGAGTACAAGTCGCCAGGGTGGAAGAGGCTGAAAGCCCTGGGGCTTGAAGCCTACAGAAGGGATCATTTGGGGATGGAGGTTATGATTGATATTGAAAGGAATGCTGAATCCAGAAAGATTAGCATGAGAAAGATCCTAGATTTGACCAAAATGGAGCCTTTGAGAGGGGTCTGAATAGAGTGCAATGAACAAAACACGCAGGAAGTTTGCCAGGCTAAATCAGTTCCGGATCCTTTAATAGAGTGTGTGAATTTCCCAAGCTTCCTCCTTTTTCATCTTTCTTCCTCCTTTTGGCTCTTTTTCCTGTGTCCACTGGAAGGTTCAATGCGTAAGGAAAGATAAAACTAATTGTGAAATCTATTAAATGATTAGGGAAGAAATTACTCAAACACTAAAGTTGGAATGAACCTTTATAGATTGTGTGGATGTGTTTTATCATTACCACCACTCATTCCGAGTTGATTATATTAAACCTTAATAATTTATAATGTCTGTATGCCTTCACCTAAAAAGAAGAGTGTGATGTGTAAGCCTTGAACTGCTGCCTGAGCTTCAGCTGCTACCCACTTGGATTGATAACGTAAAGGAAAATTTAAGTATCTCAGGACTCCCAAACCCCTTATGTCAAAGAGGTTAAGCATAGAGGTTGAGTCACGCAACATCCTTTTCCAAATGAATAGCCGTTACTGGCATGCATTACCCAGACCGCCATAGAAAGGCAAAAGGCCTCAGGCATCTCCCAAGACTGCTCCCACAGATCATTTGAAGTAAATTCTTTGCTGGCCTCCCATAAGCATGGACATGCCAATTACACTTTAGGTCTGCAGTCTAAGTCTAGCTCCTAAACCTGAAGTCTGTTTGATTCCACACCAATAACATCATTACAAGCTTATTTTCCCAGGTACAGAACAAAGACAAGATCAATCATACCTCCACTTACCCAAAGACCTCTGCATAATTGAGTCTTCCTTTACTCCCTTTTTAAAATTTTATTATTCACCTTGTCTTATGTAAAATGTAGATTTCTGGGCATTGACTAAAGTCTCACAAGAATGTAACCATTCCTCTTACTACCTACTCGCCCCTCTCCCTACATGCCTTCCCCATTTTCAGGATAGAGAGCAGTGGCATCATCATAGCTCACTACAGCCTTGACTTTTGCGACTCAAGTGATCCTCCCACCTCAGCCTCCTGAGTAGCTGGGATCACAGGCACGCACCACCACACCTGGCAATTTTTTTCATTTTTTGTAGAAACAGTGGCAGGGTGAGGGGCTGAGGAGGGGGAGGCAGGCAAGGCTGGATTTTGCTGTTACTCAGGCTGGTCTCAAACTCCTGGTCTCAAGTGACCCTCCTGCCTCAGCCTCTGAAAGTACTAGGATTACGGGCATGAGCCACTGCGTCTAGCCTCCTTCCCCGTTTAAGGAAATGTGTAAATACTAAACCTCCTAAATATCTCTTCAGAAAAACAGCTGCAAGGCTGAGTATGGTGGCTCATGCCTGTAATCCCAGCACTTTGGGAGGCTGAGGCCAGTGGATCACTTGAGTCCAGGAGTTTAAGACCAGCCTGGGCATATGGCAAGACCCTATCTCTACAGAAAATACACAAGAAAACTAGTAAGGCTTGGTCACATGCGCCTGTAGTCCCAGCTACTCAGGAGGCTGAGGCAGGAGGATCACTTGAGCCCAGGAGCTGAAGGCTGCAGTGAGCTGAGATACGACCACTGCACTCCAGCCTCGGCAAAAGAGCCAGACGCTATAAAAGAAAGAGAGAGAGAGAGAGAGAGAAAACAGCCACAGGTGTGTCTGTGGCTCGAGTTTTTCCCAGAAACGCCCTAAAGCTGGCCTAATAAGCCTCGATTCATTGAGCCCCTTCCCTCAGTCACTCATTTCGGTTATCATAATATTTTCTCAAAGCCACTACATCTTTTTGTTGAGCATTATGTCATGTGCTTCTAGGGCTACAAAAGGGAAATAAGTGAAATAAGAAGAAAAAGAAGAAATTTCCTTTTCCTCCTATTCAATTAGTGGAAAGAAGATGTTAAAAGATTTAACATCATGCTTTGCCTACAAAACTCAGGAAAGTGCCATTTTATTAGGTGCAATACAAATGTATGAAAACTCTCCCTATCATCAAACTTCCAAAATGTTCCATTTCCCTGGGAAAGCTTTTCCTCCCCAAGTCGCCTCACTTCCCACCATTTCTCCATGTTGATCAGAGAAGTCTCAGTGGCCTCAACCTATCAACCAGCCTTCTTTCCTCCGCCAATCTGACCCAATTATGCACTCACTCTGTCTCTAAAATTACTCACATTGACCCAGGTGTGCTGTGACTGCTGTAGGTGTTGTTGAGAAATTATTTTAGGCAGATAGAGAGGAAAAGAGGTCCTTGGAAAGTTTTCGTCCCTTTTAAAGCAGCTCCAGGAACGTCTCTTGTCTAACAGGAAAGCCCGGCTCTTAGAACTGGGCTGGCAACCTTTGATATGCAAATGCAGGCCATTAGAAACTGGGTCCACCCAACATGGAGATTCCCACATGTCCTCTTGCCCTTGCCCCGTGGTGTGCCTGGCAGCATGGCCGACCTCACATATCCCCACGTGTGTAGAACATCAAGGCGCCCTGCATTTGCATATAAAAAGGCTAAGGTGGGAGGGCCAGTTTTTTGTGCAGGCTACGTGAATGACATGCCTAGTCAAACCAATCCCCTGAGCCCTATGCAAATCAGACACCGCCTCCTCTAGCCTCCTCATAAAACTGGCTGGTATCCACCACACTCCGAGTCTCCTCTCTCAGTTTTGGAGCACCTCTCCCTCTGTCTGTGTACAGGGGAGCTGCTTCTTTCTTTCTTCTCCCTTTTCTCTTGCCTATTAAATTCTCTGCTCCTTAAAACCACTCCACGTGTGTCCGTGTCGTTTTATCTAATTCACATGAGTCAAGATCCCTGGTGTTCCTCCACTCGTCGGAGCCATATCATGACTACTTCACTGCCCTTTCATGTCCTGGTTTTGTGCTTTTCTTCCATCTGTATATCCAGTAAATCATTATCACCAAAGATACTTACATCCTGTTTTTCAACTGAAAAATCTCATTCACACACATTATCTTATAGAGACCCCAGTGACTTTGGGGCATGTAAAGATATGAGGCTCCCCATTTCACAAATGGAGAAACTAAGACATAAAGAAAACAACCCCATGTTCACAGGTTTAGCAACTGGCAGCATAAAGATCTTCCCTCCTGTGGTCCAGGATTCTTCCCGGTATAGGAGTGCTCAATATGCTGGAGCACGAATACCAACTACCATTACAGATGGCGCCAGGGGAGAGCTCTGAGCCTACATTTTCCTACTGACTTTCATGGTCATCCCTCTCTTCTCCCCCAACCTGAAACTTTGCCCTTTTTTTCTCAACAGAACAGAAGTTATTATTCAACTTTTTTCTCCACCATTACAGGCTCCTGGATCATGCTCTCTCCAACTTTTAGCATACTTATTCTCTACACTGTTTACCATGACAATCACATGTCACTTTGGGTCTTTTGTTGTTGTTGTTCTTTTTGGAGATAGGGTTTCACTCTGTCACCCAGGTTGGCGTGCAGTGGCACAATCTCCTCTTCCTGGGTTCAAGGGATCCTCCATCCTCAGCCTCCCATGTAGCTGGGACCACAAGTGCACGCCATCACACCCAGCTAATTTTAATACATTTTGTAGAGACAGGGTTTCACCACGTTGCCCAGGCTGGTCTCAAACTCCTGACCACAGGTGATCCACCCGCCTTGGCCTCCCAAAGTGCTGGGATTACAGGCATGAGCCACCGTATCCAGTCGGTTCTTTTGTTTAATGTTTCATGTGTGTGTTTTGTTGTCACTGTAAATTAGTAAGATATTTGTAGTAACTTATTTTCTAATATTTATTTTATATTCTTCACAGTGCCTAATACAGAGAAAATTTACACGAATATTTGCTGAATAGGGATGAATGTCTCAGGGGACTGAACAGAAATTCTAGGCTTAAGACATTATCTTTCTTACAGTCAGAAAACTCAGAAATTTTGTGTGTGTGATGATACTGACAAGCTTAAAATCACATGGTGATCAGAGCCCTACTAGTCTCCAGGACCACAAAGCACCAATATAAAATTGCAAAAAAATACAAGCCAATTAAGAATAATCCACTTTCCAAAAGAGAGCTGCTGCCACCTGCTATGACACCTCCCAAACCATGCCTCAACCACTTTTTGTTCTTTCATTACCTTCTGCTTTCTTTTGTTTTACATGACTGCTCATCATTTTTTGGTTGAAAACGTGTTAGATTTGTCAATTCTTCACAGTATTTAATAATTCTGAATATCTGAGCTTTCCTATGGTCAGTTATCATAAAGAAAGAAATCTCTTCACTTATCCATTCAAAAACTTTGGCTACTGTACCCCATATGGTAAATTATTATATCTAAAATATATAATGTGTTAGGAATATGGTTTTAATATATTAAAATACACTTTTATCTCATTTTTTTGTAAACACACACTTTTTTTGTGAGATGGGGTCTCACTCTGTCACCCAGGTTAGAGTGTAGTGGTGCTATCTCGGCTCACTGCAAACTCCACCTCCCAGGCTCAAGCAATCTTCCCGCTTCAGCTTCCCAAGTAGCTGAAACCACAGGCATGTGCCACCGCGCCTGGCTAATTTTTTGTATACTTTTTGGTAGAGACAGGGTTTCACCATGTTTCCCAGGCTGGTGTCAAACTCCTGAGCTCATGCCCTCTGCCCACCTCAGTGTCCCAAAGTGCTAGGATTACAGGTGTGAGCCACTGGCCTCACATGTACATTACTAAAAAGCAAAAACATTGAAGATTTTACATCAAAATGTTAACTGTAATTATTTCAAGGTTATAGGATCATGAAAAGTATTTATCTTCTCCTTGCTTATCTGTATCATTGGCAATAAAATGCATTCTATATGTACTAAGGAAAAATAATTATTTTAAAAAATTTAAGCTCTAGATATCAAGAAAGTTGATAACACATTTTACTATGAGGTTGAATTCAAAGTGTTTGCCTAAAGAGATTATTTCTTCCCTCCTTTTTTCTAAATTGGCATATACTAATCTTTTCTTTTATTCAAGAACTTTTTCTGGTTGCATAATAATTAGAAAGAATGGATGGACTATCTGTATTAGTCCATTCTTATGCTGCTATGAAGAAATACCTGAGACTCGGTAATTTATAAAGGAAAGAGGTTTAATTGACTCACAGTTCTGCATGGCCAGGGAGGCCTCAAGAAACTTACAGTCATGGTGGAAGGGGAAGCAAACATGTCCTTCTTCACATGGCAGCATGAGAGAGAAGTGCAGAGCAAAGCGGGGTAAAGCCCCTTATAAAACCATCAGATCTTGTGAGAACTCACTCACTATCATGAGAACAACATGAGGAACCGCCCCCATGGTCTAATCACCTCCCACAAGTTCCCTCCCCCAACACGTGGGGATTACAATTTGGATTACAGTTCAACAGAAGATTTGGGTGGCCAGACTGTATCCCTATCCAAGCATATCCTCTCAAAACTCTGCCTTCCTATGTTTTAATCTCTGTTTTCTTCCCCTTTTCAATCTATATTATTAGAAAGAAATGCTCCATCACCCTCAACCCCAATTCTCCTCAGCTTTGATCTAGAAGTGTCTTTGGGAATGAGATTTTCCTCAAGGCTCAGGCAAATCTGGGCTGAGCACTCCTAAAATCATTATTCACCCAAACAGGCTTCCTCTGGCCTCTCTGGGGTTGGATTATACACATTCTCAGCTCCAGGAATGGAAAGGTGGACAAGCACAAAGCAACCTTATCCAAAAATAAGAAATTATGTAGCATCCTTTTCCTTATATTATAGTATATTCCCTCAGGACAGCTATATACTGGACGCTCAGGTCAAATAAGCCTAGGCTCAAATTCTGACCCCAGAGTCAAACTGTTGGGGTTGGAACCCTGACTGTACTATTACTAGGTGACCTTGAGCCAGGTTTGAAGTTCTCTGAACCTGTGTTTTCTCATCAGAGAAAGGGAACTAGTTAATAATAACAGCACTTCCTAGAGCTATTTGATTAAAAAATTAGATAATGAATGTAAAGCCTTTAACACCGTCCCTTGCAGACAGCAAGAGGACAGTACATGTTACCTCCATGTGCCACACAGCCAGTGGGGCTGGGGAAGCCCTGCATGGCCTGTTGGAAAAGCTGCAATTATCAGGTTGGTGCAAAAGTAGTTGCAGGTTTTGCCATTAAAGACTACTTTTTCACCAGCCTATAGAAAGAAGGGGTCCTCTTGGACTCTATTTTCTGCCTTGCTGTAAGGCTCACCTCAGTGGTTCCTACTGCCCAGAAAGTTCCAGGCATTGCCTAGAATATTTCACAGGCCAGGAGCATCCATCCATTGGCAAAAGGCCACCTCCACCATGATAGGAAACGTGAGCTTGTGGGGAGTGGACAGTGGTTTGGTGCTCAATGCCTGAAGTCCATTGAGATTGACAGAGGGATCGCTTGCTAACTTGCTCCCAATGCACAGAACACAAAGAGGATGCAATGCCCGGTGGAAATTACTACACTCCACGTCTAGGACCCTGTGACTACAGCTAATGCCAACTTGAAAGCAAAGTCACTTCAAGGCAATCAGGAGTCGCTGAGCCTTCATCGCTCAGCCCACTTACTGTGTTTTGGTGACCCGGTGTCTCTCTCCCCGTGCTGGCTTCTCAGCTCAGAATATCTGGGACTCCAGCGTTCCTCTCAAGGTGACTAATTTGTACATAACTTTGGAATGTTTGTGAGTGTTCACAAAATAAAACGGAATAGTACTCGAGTGCCTGGCTCAAACCTTGCTCCACAGTCCCTCCCTCAAGTCCCCATTACCTACGCAAAAGCTGCTCTAGTTGATTAATCAAGTTGAAAATCCGAGTGTGGAAAACTCTGGTAGCTGTGTTCCAGAGTAAAATCCAGCTCTAGCTGGAAAACTGTGAGTGCATTTGACCAAGAGAGTTCAAGTTCAGGCACTTCTCTTTGATAGACTGGCTATAACTGAGTCTAACCAAGAGACAATACTAATTCATACGATTCCAGGGGAATTTCAAAGGTGATCTTGTCCATTTAATTGCAATGAAATACCTGGCACATTACGTGGAAAATATTAGGTACTCAATAAGTATTTGGTGAAGGTTGAATATTCGTAAGTGGGTCCTTATCATATTATATGGTCAGCATTCACAACAACTAGTAAGAACAACTGCTTGACTATTTTTTGTCAGGATGGAAAAAGAGGTTGGGATTTGTGGCTTAACAAGGAACCAGAAAATAAGGTCTTTAATATCATTTGCTTCAGGCTTTTAATTGGTGGAAAGAACAAAGTTGTTACAAATGACTTGCGCTCCCAGCGAATAAACAGCAACGTTCCTGCAACAACCATTTAATCTATTAGAATAGCAGAATCTTCAAACATGTTCAAGAAATGGATGAGATTGTATATGTTCTCATCAGTCCATTAAACTATTACAGATTTATCCAATAGTGTGCTGTAGTCTGAGCTATTCAAACAGAATAATCATAAACAAGTAGCCTAAAACGCATGGTTTTCATGTTTATAGCCGTTTGCTTAGTTTTTCAAATAATTAAAGGTTTTCTCCTTCGAACATAACTTTGTATAAAGTACAGCTTATCTTTGGATAAACTGTGACACTTTACAAAGAATTATATTCTTTAGGAGTGAATAATGTTAAATTAAGGTTCCTGGGAAACGTTTTGAGTTGGTTTCATCTTGTTTCCTTTCTCAGAGGTTTGTATTATTTTATCTTATTATTATTATTATTATTATTATTATTATTGAGACAGGGTCGCTCTCAGTCACCCTGGAATGAATGCAATGGTGCGATCATTGCCTACTGCAACCTCAGTCTCCCGGGCTCAAGTGATCCTCCTGCCTCCATCTCCTGAGTAGCTGAGACTACAGGCATGCTCTACCACACTTAACTAATTTTATTTTATTTTATTTTATTTTATTTTATTTTATTTATTTATTTATTTTAGTACAGACGAGGTCTTGCTATACGTTGCTTGGGCTGTTCTCAAACTCCTGAGCTCAAGTGATCTTTCCACCTCAGCCTCCCAAAGTGCTGGGTCAAATTCCTGATTTCAAGTGATCCTCACCTCAGACTCCCAAAGTGCTGGGATTATAGGCATGAGCCACTGTGCTTGGCCTATTTTCCTGTTTTAGACTAAGGTTCAGTCTCTATTAATATATGTACATTTGCCTATAAGTAGTTAAATGTTCTATTCCTCTCTGGCGTTACAGATCAGTGCATAAAACTCTGAAGAATGCAGTTTCCTTCACAATAGTCAGGAAGAAAAGAACTTCTACCCTGTCCAAATTTGAAAAAATCTATCCAGTCACAGATTTCTACTGCATAGTTAGAAAAAGATTATATAAAATTAACAAGTCTAAAGAAAATTAAATATGGATCAATTAAGAGGAGACAAAAGATATTTTTAGTTTTACATAGATTAAATGTATTAGCTTCCTATAATGATATTTATCTGTTAAAAGAATGTTGTTCTGCTGGGGATAATCATGTAATAGGAACTAGGGTAATTCCAATTCTGCTGAAAAGGGGATTTAAGAGATTCTTATGTCACAGGGAAACTCAAGAATATGCTTGAAATCCTGGCTATTTATGCTGTCATTAAAGTACTTATGCAGGTACCAGCCTAAATTTATGGATCAAAGTGATCAACGATTACAGATGAACCACTAAAATGATCTAACATCCATTTATTGAGAAGTTTCCACTTGCTGTACACTTAGATTGCAGCCTTAGATTTTACATTTGGATCAAAGTTCCATCACATTCCATCATTTTCAGAATATTTGAACTTTTATTTCAATACAAACTGAGGTAAATAAATATCCCCCCCAAATAGACGCTGATGTTCCATATCTAACAAGTAACCAAATTGTCATGATAATCTGGGATCACTATCTAGACTCCATTTATGAAAGGAAATCTTTTATAGATTTCACAATAGCCTGATTTTCATTTTGTAAATGTGTCTCATTGTTGAGAGTGTCTTTATTCACTCCCATTCAATGATGAAGTGACTCTACTGTTTGAGGCCCAATGCCACAAGTTAACTTCATAGAAATGAGTCACGTCCAATTTGGCCCCTAGAAGTGCTTGCCAGCAATACAGATGGGCTTATTACTAGCACATAAAATTACTTTCATTCTTTACCTCCTGTATTAGCTTCCAAGAAGGGCTCCATTGGTTTATAATATTTTTGTTTTCTTCTAAGTATATACGCTTACTTTCATTTGGCCCATACATCAACGCAATTGGTTAGTTTTTTTATTTTTTCAGAGACAGAGTCTTACTCTGCTGCCCAGGCTGTACACCAGTGGCACAATCATAGCTCACTGCAGCTTCAAACTCCTATGCTCAAGAGATCCTTCTGCCTCAGCCTCCTGAGTAGCTGGGATTACAGGCACACATCACCACACCTGGCCACGTTTTTTTGTTTTTGTAGAGATGGGATCTTGCTTTATTGCCCAGTGGGTCTTCAACTCCTGGCATCAAGCGATCCTCCCAACTCCGCTTCCCGAAGTGCTAGGATTACAGGCATCAACCACCCCACCTGGCCTGGTTCGGTATTTTTATCTCAGCTTTTATAGATGAGAAAACTCAAGCGTGGAGAAGTTAAATGCTTGCTTGTAGCGCAAAACTATTATATACTACAGGCAGGACACTCAAGTCTCCTAGCCTTTTGATCTGCGGTGTTCCCGCTAAAAAACTGAGCCTAATAGAAGGCCCCATCAATATGGGTCCAATGATACTCAAAATGGAAACTGAATATTTTAAAATTAGATTGGGTATTGTTATGAAAGAGCAGCATGAGGGATCTTTGTGGTGACGGAACAGTCGCATATCTTGACTGTGGTTGTGAACTACCCAGGAATGGTTCTGAGGTCCCCCGAGTCCCCTTTTGTTCCCTGCTGGCTGGAAGCATTTCCTACGTGGTACCACCTGACTGCCTAAGAAGACAATCACGGATGTGCAATCATGTCAAGGCACAGGCAGTTTCCTGGAAAAAAGAACAACTCCTTTCCACTATCTCTTCACTAAGGAATAGAAAAGAATTTCACTTGGGTGATTTTAAAGTAGAGAGCAAATCTGCTCTGCTCAGACTCGCCCTTGGTGTCAAATCACTATTTATATAACAAAACCTTTAACATAAATGAAAACAATGTAATGTGTAGAATGGTAGTTAGACCACAGGCTCAGAGACACAAAGGTCTGGGTTTGAATCCCTCTCCCCTGCCTATTGTGGTGGTTTGAGGCAGGGGACTTTACCTCTCTAAGCTTCAATTTCATGGAGATAACAATAGTACTATTTCCCAGAACTGTTTTAAGAAGTGGCTTAAATAGCATAAAAAGGAACAAGATCATGTCCTTTGCAGGGACATGGATGGAGCTGGAAGCCATTATCCTCAGCAAACTAACGCAGGAACAGGAAACCAAATACCGCATGTTCTCACTTACAAGTGGGAGCTGAACAATGAGAACACATGGACATAGGGAGCGGAACAAGACACACTGAGGCCTGTGAGGGCCGGGGGAGAGGGAGAGCATCAGGAAGAATAGCTAATGGATGCTGGGCTTCACACCTAGGTGATGAGTTGATCTATGCAGCAAACCACCATGGTACACATTTACCTATGTAACAAACCTGCACATCCTGCACATGCACACTGGAACTTAAAGTAAAAGTTGAAGAAAAAAAAAAGACATTGTAAATGTAAATGTAACTAAATGTAAATGTAAACTAAAAGGTAAAAATAAAAGTGCAGATCACAGTGTCTAGAACCTAGCAAGTGCCCAGTAATATCATTGGTTTTTTATTCAGCACTCCACATATGAAATATTCAGAAAATGCTATAGAATCTGTTGGGAATCCTATCTTGCTGCTGTTTCTATTTCAATGCTTAGTGCATGCTGGGTTTTTGTTTCTTCAATTAATTCTTTCATTTCTAACTTGACTTAGTTTTCCTTGACGACCTGGTCATTTTTTTATTCAGACTTCTTTTGAAAGACTCATCCACATTCTAGTAACTTTGGGCTGAGTTTAAGCTGGCTCACTTTTCACCTTTCAGCTGCTTCTATGTCAATCCCTGTGTCAGTCTGGGAGACCTGTATTTGCTCACATTTGTTCAGCCCTTTGCCTTTTTGTCTGCCGACTATCTCTCCTTTCTAAGACAAAGATTGATTCTAAGACAAAGACAGAAGATTCTTTTCAATGCCTACAAGCCAAAATATTTTATTTTGGTTACGTCCCTGATAAGGGACTCCATGGTGACCTGCTGGCCCTGTGAGATGGCAGGGCCAAGATTCTAACAACAGGAATGATAATTCTTGAATCCACAAAATAATCTGTGACTCCACAGAAATGTTTTTATGACCTCTCCCTATGAGTACCAAGATGATAAACATATGGCAACATTCCCTAAGAAATGTATTAACAATTATACTGGGAGATTTAAATTTAACTTATAATTAATAACTGACAAATTGACTATTGCATTTTTTAGGAAATCATCAAACTCAGGTCTAGACGCAGTTATAAGTCATCCAGAGAAAATAACCCATTTTCATGTCATTCTAGGAATTAATCAGACCAGCCAGCCCCAGTGGGACCATGTTTCCTTTTTCTCACTTCAGAGTTGACACATGATTCTGCACCAGCCTTACTCTCAAAGGGGATTTCCCTACAAAGACTAAATAATATACATTTTAAGTGTCATTTCTTAGACTGCAATGAACCAGGAACTTCAGCACACTATCACTAAAACATTGCTTTTGTCGTCCTGTTGGTGGAAGATTTAAGGAGGGTTAAATTTTTCTCCATTTCTTTTCTTTTCCTTTTCCTTTTCCTTTTTTTTTGAGATGAAGTCTCCCTCATTGCCCAGGCTGGAGTGCAGCTGCGTGATCTCGGCTCACTGCACCTCCCGGATTCAAGTGATTCTTGTGCCTCAGCCTCTTGAGTAGCTGGGATTACAGGCGCCCGCACCACGCCCAGCTAATTTTTGTATTTTTGGTAGAAACAGGGTTTCGCCATGTTGGCCAGAGTGGTTTGGAACTCCTGACCTCAGGTGATCCGCCCGCCTTGGCCTCCCAAAGTCCTGGGATTACAGGCATGAGCCACCGCACCCAGCCTATTTAGTTTCTTTCAACATTTGTTTTATTTTGAGATTATTAAAATAGTTCAGGTATGTTCCACTAATGAAAAATCTGGGAAGAAAATAGAGTACAAAGTACAAAGAAAGAAAAACCACGAGCTATAAGCCCACTACTCATATATTAACATTTTAACGCATTTCACCCAAATCTTGCTTCTCTGCAGTATTTTTACATAGTTGAAAAAGTTATGTTCCTCCTTTTTGGACTTAGCATTACATCATGAGACTATTTCCATAAATATCATTTTCTTGATGACATTTCTTTATATACCACCATGTGCTCAACCATTCTGATAACTAGGCTTATCATATTTATTTTACATTAATGGTTCTTTTAAAAACTCACTTTCACTTTACAAAATTCAGAAAATGCACAAAGCATAAAGAAGAAAAGAGAAATTAGTGATTAAGTTTTTAAGCGTGGCTCTGGCAACTTGAAAACTGATATCGATAACTGCCGTTTAATGCAATCATATTTTTAACCCTCACACAACAACCCAAAAAGTCAATATGTTATAGTCACCACTTTATAGGTTCAGAGGTCATAGAGCTGGTAGGTTCAGAGATATAGATTTTGAACAGATATGTCTGACCCCCCAACTGTGTTTTCTCTTGGCTAAATTATACTGACTTTCCCATGATTACCTCCACCATTACCTCTACTACCATCACCTCCAACCACCATCTCCACCATCTGTACCATCACCTCTACCATCACTTCCTCAACCATATCCACCATGTCTACCATCACTTCTACCATCTATCACCTCCACCGTCACCTCCAACCACCATCTCCACCACCACCTCCACCACCACCTCCACCATCTCCTCCACAACCACCTCCACCATCTCCTCCACCACCACCTCCACCACCTCCTCCACCACCACCTCCACCATCTCCTCCACAACCACCTCCACCATCTCCTCCACCACCACCTCCACCATCTCCTCCACAACCACCTCCACCATATCTACCGTCACTTCCACCATCACCTCTACCACTCCAATCACCATTTCTGCCATCTCCATTACCAC
The DNA here is from genome assembly GCF_028858775.2 of Pan troglodytes. Taxonomy (NCBI): domain Eukaryota; kingdom Metazoa; phylum Chordata; class Mammalia; order Primates; family Hominidae; genus Pan; species Pan troglodytes. Next base: position 166,327,122 of record NC_072403.2, read on the forward strand.
CTCCACCATCGCCTCCACAACCACCTCTACCATCTCCACCGTCACTTCCACCATCACCTCCCCTACGACCACCACTTCCAACACCACCCCCTTTATCTCCACCTCCACCTCCACCACCATGTATTGCCACCCCTTTCACTTTACTGACCTAGGGATTTTTCTGATCCCCGTTCTACACACCCTTTCTTTACTCCACACCTTCATATTCTCCTCTCCTCCTTCACTCTGACCTTTTCTAACATTCACTTTTTAAAGTGCCTGAGTAACAGAGATAAAGCAATGGCTTTCCTACCACATTCATTTTATGAATTATGCCAGTTATTCATTCATTCAACAAATATTTACTGAGAGCAGGCACTGTTCTGAGCACTTGGGAGCACAAGTAACTCCTCCATTTGCAGGATTCTCTTTAAGGCTAAAAAGCTTATTTTTTAGGATTTTTCTTCACACACACACACACACACACACACACCATTTGCCACATTAGACCTACTTGCAAATTGTTAACCTGTACTGCAATTATCAGCTCACACTGCAGAGCCTCCAAGCTGGATGGAAAGCAGAAGTGAGCTGTTCAAAAGGATGCACGAGTCAAAAGGAAAGTCTCAGGCAATAGTGATGAAGTAATTTCTTATCTCTTATTGCCACAGCAAACTACCGCAGGAAAGAACTTCCTATTTCCATACTCTGATGATGTATATTTGCTTAACACAGCTTGCCTGAAATAGTTCATACATGGACCCACTCCAGAAAAGACACTTGATTTATAAAAAGAGGAATGGAAGGAAATTAAAAGGTAAATTAAAGAATGAGTTCATCAACACATACACAAACTTACACCCTTTTCTTCCTTGCTTGCATGATGTGAGCAGAAAGAAATGTGTGTTCTTTCCATTTCTGTTTCTTTTCTTTCTTTCTTTCTTTTTTTTTTTTTTTTTTTTTTGAGATGAACTCTTGCTCTGTCACCCAGGCTGAAGTGCAGTGGCGCAATCTCAGCTCACTGCAACCTCCGCTTCCCGGGTTCAAGCAATTCTCCTGCCTCAGCCTCCCAGGTAGCTGGGATTACAGGTGCATGCTCCCACGCCCAGTTAATTTTTGTATTTTTAGTAGAGACGGGGTTTCATCATGTTGGCCAGGCTGGTCTCGAACTCCTGACCTCAGATGATCCACCCGCCTTGGGCTCCCAAAGTGCTGGGATTACAAGCGTGAGCCACCGCACCCGGCATTCTATTTTCTATTTTCTTTTCTTTCTTTTTTTTTTTCTTCCTGTAGAGATGAGGTCTCATTATTTTGCCCCCAGGCTGGTCTCAAACTCCTGACCTCAAGTGATCCTCTCGCCGTGGTCACCCAAAGTACTGGGATTACAGGTGTGAGCCATTGTGCCCAGCCCTCGGTTTCAATTTTCTACATAAAATAAATAACTGGATAGAAATTAGACTTTATCAAAGACAGCACTAGGAACACATAGGCCACTCAAGACTAATAGAGCCCACTGCTGTAGTCAAAGATGCTTCAGTGGGTTATAATTCTGACTCCTATAATTAAATACTTTCACATATACCCCAGCAAAGAAAAATCAAGTGCCCCAGACACCCTTACTAAAAGACTCTGAACCAACAACACCTAGCTTTCATTTTTATACCAGAGATATGTTGTCAAGCCTGAGACCTTTATCAAAGTGTAAAATGTCCCCCAGCTGCCTCCATGCAAAGGAAGCTCCCTTGCAAAGAACACTCTTTCTCGAAAGAGGGCGGCCCCAGAGCGCTTCCCCAAATGAACTCCTCAGGACCCAAATACATGCTGAATTGTGCTTTTCTAAATCAAACCTGTGGTCTGCAGTCTAAACACCTATCAAGACAACACCCATTTAAGAAACATAAAAGCAGAGTGAGTACACAACTCTCTCCTCTTTCAAAGCTTTCACAGAATTAAAGAATCTTTAGCACCTGGCTTCCCAGATTACAGAGAGCTGAGTGAATATTACATCCCCAAAGTCACATTTCCTACCTCACTACTCTAAGGAGAGTGCTAGGGTATCCATTGCTTTGCCATCTTGATCTGTCAAGCAGTTACCTCTCATACATCAGCCAAGAAGTGACGTTACTTACATGCAATACAAAGAGAGTAAATCCAAGAGCGGTCTTATTCCTGGATTCAGAAGCCTCATAGTACTCTGAGGCCAAGCTCGAGGATTCTACTCAAAGCAGCCTCAGCTCTGGAAACTCAGTCAACCCAGAACTAACATTCAAAGCTGATCAGAGAGTAAAGCTCTTTCGAAAGAAGAGGAAGTGTCATCTCCACTTCCTCAATCCTATCGTTCTTCCTTCTCATTGTTATGAAACCCTTCCTTGATGCCCATATCCAGGACATAGTACATGTAAGGCAAGCACACCCCATCTGCCTGAGTTCATTGATCACTAAGCACTGCCCAGTGTATTCATTTGCCGAGCACATTAGCGGAACAGTTCATGGTTCTGCTTTCCTGTTTTGGAGGCAAGGATGTTCATTTACAGGCATGAGGTTGAGATGATCTGCAGAGTCATTCTCAGCATTTTTGGGTGAAATGCCACTTCAACCTCTTTAGGTTCAATCTTCTTTCAGATTTCCCTCTTTCCTCCTTTCCTAATCGTTGATAATGCTCTAATAAACAGGGGGTACAGATACATTTGTAAAAAGTATTTTAGGATAAAAATAAGTCTTAGCCTGCCATCTTTTGCAGTAGACATAGAAGAGTCTCTAACCACAAAACTTTTCTTTCCCACATTGGAAAAGGATAATGGCAGGCTGAAAGTCAGAGATATTCCATCTCATTACAAATTCCTGCCCTCCCAATCTCCCTTTCAACACCAGCTTCTTGTTTCTCTATACCTTCTTGGGAAATGAATACAGCTGGGTGTGATGGCAGATGCCTGTAATCCCAACCACTCAGGAGGCTGAGGCAGGAGAATTGCTTGAACCTGGGAGGCAGAGGTTGCAGTGAGCCGAGATCGCACCACGGCACTCCAGCCTAGGAGACAGAGCAAGACTCCAACTCAAAATAAATAAATAAATAAATAAATAAATATGTGTGTGTATATGTATGTGTGTGTGTGTGTGTGTATATATATATATACACACATATAATATATAGAAACCTAATCCCCAATGTGATTGTATTTAGAGGTGGACCTTTGGGGAGTGATTAGGTCATGAGGACAGTGCCCTCATGAATGGTATTAATTTTCTTATTAAAGAGAACCTGGAGATCTGCCCACCCCTCCACCATATGAGGACATGGCCAGAAGACAGTCACCTAGAAACAAGGAAGCAGGTCCTCACCAGACAATGAATCTGCTGGCGCCTTGATCTTGGATGTCCAGCCTCCAGAACTGTGAGAAATAAATGTCGTTTGTTTGTAAGCCACCCAGGCTACGGTGTTTTGATATAACAGCCTGAACGACTACGACAAAGATAAAATGTAAACTAAATCTGTGGAGGAGTGAAAAAATGAAAGAAGATGCTGTACATTTTGAGCAGGAACAAAATGAAGGTTCTCTCAGCGGCTTCTTGTTTGTGTACACTTCTATTTCTGGAAGTGCTGCCTCATCTTCTCCCTATATTGAGTTGTCTTCTAGTTCCCTGCTTTACGTAGAAAAAAAAAATGGTACTAGGTGATATTAAAGGAATTTAGTGGTATCAATAGCATGGCCTGGCTTCTCACCAGACATTTAGATGCCATCATCAAAGATATCCTCAAAAGACATGTTATTTACCTTTATGGGGCCAGAATAGAGCCAATTAAATTCTTTGAGCAAAGATCACCTGATTTGTAGAATTAGAATAATCCTCAAAACGGCCGGACTGTCAGTTCAAGATGACGGGCTGACCACAGATTTGCTCCCTCCCTCCCCAAAGACTCCGTTAAAATGAGAAAAGTATAAAAAGTTTATAGGGCCGGGCACGGTGGCTCACACCTGTAATCCCAACACTTTGGGAGCCCCAGGCTGGCAGATCATGAGGTCAGGAGATCGAGACCATCCTGGCTAATATGGTGAAACCTGTCTCTACTAAAAATACAAAAAATTAGCCGGGCCTGGTGGCACGAACCTGTAATCCCAGCTTCTCAGGAGGCTGAGGCTGGAGAATCGTTTGAACCTGGGAGGCGGAGGTTGCAGTGAGCTGAGATTGCGCCACTCACTCCAGCCTGGGTGACAGAGCGAGATTCCGTCTCAAAAGAAAAAAAAAAAAGATATAAACCCACAATAACCCAAAAAAGAGGAAAAGCATCAGAACTTGGGAGAGCACAACAGCTTTCTGGCAGCCTGAAAGCCGATGGAGGAGCAATAACAGATGGAGGCAGGCAGGGGAACCACAATATCTCATTAGTTAGGAGAACACGGCATTGGAGGAAATTGCCCGTGTTTGGTGCTGAATCCCTGAGAGGACCGGAACTCAAGCCAAAAGAAGCTAAGAGAGCTAAATGAGTGATAGAGTGACAGGACTGAAAACAGGAAGAGTAATTCAAAGTCTGTAAGAACTCAGCCCCTCCCATACCCCTCTTTCAAATCTCTCTGTCCGCCCAGCCTCTGCACAGCAAACACACACAATTCCAACCCCGGGCAGCATACCGAGGATTCGTCTCTACACATAGTGAAATCATGCAGAGAATACAGGCATTGTATGTGGATATGAGCCCTCCAGAGTCAGAACTCCACATTCTGGCAATAAGAGCCTCATCTAGCATGTGCTGGATGATGGATGATGTGCTTTTTTTTTTTTTTTTTTTTTTTTTTGAGACAGAGTCTTGCTCTGTCACCCAGGCTGGAGTGCAGTGGCATTAGTTATCTTGGCTCACTGCAACCTCCGCCTCCAGGGTTCAAGTGATTCTCCTGCCTCAGCCTCCTGAGTAGCCAGGATTACAGATATGTGCCACCACACCCAGCTATGTTTTGTATTTTTAGTAGAGACAGTGTTTCACCATGCCGGCCAGACTGGTCTCAAACTCCTGACCTCAGGTGATCTGTGCACCTTGGCCTCCCAAAGTGATGGGATTACAGGCATGAGTCACCACGCCTGGCCTAGATATGCTTCTAATCAGTATCCTTAGAGACAGTCCTGAAGATATTGTATCCATTAAAAAGAACAGGATGCTAAGAAAGATAAATAATCTGAAAACAAGAAAGACCCCTTGGATATTGCAAATATAATTGTTAAATAAAGATTTTGATAGGTTGGATGATAAATTCAAGTGAAAATTTCAGGAAATATTATTCAATGACATAGTCAAAGAAATAACATAAAGGATCCCCCTGAAGTCCAAGAATATTTAGATTAAAAAGTCTCATTGAGTGCCTAGGATGAAGAATTTCAAGTCACTGAAAAATTTCCAAACTCCAGAAATAAAGAGAAAATCTTAAAATCTCCCAAGCACAAAAAATAAGTCACTTTCACAGAAACAAGGAATTAAAGGGCTCCAGATTTCACAGAAGTAGCATTAAGGGTTAGAAGGTCAGCGAACACAGCCTTCAAAGTTCTGAAGGATTTATATTTCACTCTAGAATTTTGTGTTCATTCATCCAGTGTATTAGTCCATTTTCATACTGCCATAAAGAACTGCCAGAGACTGGGTAATTTATAAAGGAAAGAGGTTTAATTGACTCTTATAAATTAAAGAGGTTTAATTCAGCATGGCTAGGGAGGCCTCAGGAAACTTACAATCACAGTGGAAGGTGAAGGGGAAGCAAGGTGCCTTCTTCACAAGGTGGCAGGAAAGAGAAGTGCTGAGTAATGGGGTAAGAGCCCCTTATAAAACCATCAGATCTCATGAGAACTCACTCTCACAAGAACAGCATGGGGGAAACCACCCCCATGATTCAATTTCCTCTACCTGGTGTCTCCCTTGACACGTGGAGATTATGGGGATTACAATTCAAGACGAGGTTTGGGTGGGGACACAAAGCCTAGCCATATCATTCAGCAAATATTTTTGAGCACTGGTCTAGGCAGTGAGGATGCAGCAGTGAACCAAATAAAATCCTGCCCTCAGGGAACTTCTTTTCTCATGCTCAGATCAGGATGGTGTGCTCCCTACACAAACAAAGAAAGTAAAATATAATGTGTTAGGTAGAAGTAAGTGCTAAGGAGGAAAAATAAATCAGCAGAGGAAATATATAGAGTCCAAGGAGAGGCTAAAAATTAGATGGGGAGGCCAGCGAAGGACTCACAAAGGTGACCTCTGAGTGACAGCCTGGAGGAAGTGAAGGCGTGAGCTGTGTAGACAGCTAAGGGAAGAGACATCGGCAGACAGAGCCCCAAATGCAAACATCCTGCCACCCCCAGAGCCTCTGGGTGCCGCAGGAACAGCATGGGGGCAGGTGTGGCTGGAACAGAGCAGAGCGGGTCAGAGATGGAGAGGGGAGCCAGGGAATCCATGATTATGGTTAGGTCCTATGGGGATCGTTGTGAGAACTTGGGTTTTTGACTCTGACCAACTAAACCAGGAGCTGACAAACTATTTCTGGAACAGGCCAGATAGTAAATATTTTAGATTTCGTGGGCCAGTCTCTGTTCAATTACTCAGCCCTGCCATTGTGGTACCAAAGCAGCCATAGATAACATGTAAAAGAGCAGCTGTGCTCTAATAAAACTTTATTTAGGGCCACTAACATTTGAACTGGCTATAATTTTCACGCATCACAAAATCTTCTTCTTTTGATTTTTTTAAGCACCTAAAAATGTAAAAAACTGTCATAACTTACCAGCTGTGCAAAAATAGCCAGCAAGCCAAAAGTGGCCCATGGAAAGTAGGTTGCTGATCCCTGAACGAAACCATCAATTAGGTGTGAAGGTAGAATATGCCCGTTTTCAGATATATCAGAGCTGACTCAGAAGGATGACTGCCCACAAATCCTTTTTTTTTTTTTTTAATTTTTATTTTTTGAGGCAGAGTCTTGCTCTGTTGCCCAGGCTGGAGTGCAGTGGCATGATCTCACCTCACTGCAACCTTTGCCCCCCAGGTTCAGCGATTCTCCTGCCTCAGCCTCCCAAGTAGCTGAGATTACAGGCGCCTGCCATCACGCCAGGCTAATTTTTGTATTTTTAGTAGAGACAGGATATTACCATGTTAGCCAGGCTGGTCTTGCACTACCGACCTTTAGTGATCCCCCCATCTCGGCCTCCCAAAGTGCTGGGATTACAGGCATGAGCCACTGCGCCCAGCCTCCACATACCTTCTTAGGAAGTTACTTGATGATGGACCCCAGCAAAATAAGGGAGTAAACTAAAAAATGGAAGTGGTGGAATCCAGGAAACAGAAGACTCAACCTGGGAGCGTCGCAAAGGGAAATCCTTGGATGGGAATCAGGCAGCTGAACCACACAGCAAACATCAGCATGGAACTCGGTAAGAGAGGAAAAGTTTCCAAAAGCAAAGTATTCAGGGGAAAATGGAATCACAGAGCGTGATACCACCCCTGAAATTATGGAGTAACCAATATGGGCAGCGCAGCCAAAGAAAGAAAAATAGAAAAACAATTAGAAAACATCAAGAAATAACAATAAAAGCAGTAAAGGAACAGAATGGAATTACTCTTTACTGTTCGGCTTGTGAAGTTAATGATAATTTTTATAGTCATAATAATGCAATACTCACAACTGATTTTCAACTTTGAGGATCAAGATCTGGAGAAAACATGTAAAACAAGAAGATACTGTAAGTGGCAGAGTGTGGTGGCTCGCACCCGTAATCCCATCTTTGGGAGGCTGAGGCAAGAGGACTGCTTTAGCCCAGGAGTTCAAGCCAAGAATGGGCAACGAAAGGAGACACTGTCTCTATGTATATTTTAAAGAAAACAAAAGAGAAAAGATTAAGACAATATAAATGTTAAAGTATGCTGGACTCTGATGGCAGCCACTAGCTACTGAAAATTAAGCTTTAGCTAATTAGAATTAAGTAACATAAAAATTAAGTAAAAAAATTAAGTAAAATAAAAATTAAGTAAAAAAAAAATTCGATTCCTTGGTTGCACCAGCCACAGTTCAAGTGCTCAGTAGCCACTGGTGTCCAGAAGCTCCCATCTTGCATAGCACAGATATGGAGCATTTCTCTTCATCTGGAAAGTTCCTTTGGAGAGCCCTGGGGGACATGAGATGTGGAAAGAGAGGTTTGAGAGCCAACTTACAATTTGAGGATTGATTGAGATTCTCCACAAACAAGAAACAAGTGGGACCATATTATTTTAAAAGTTACCCAAGTAACTGACGAGCACTAACGAGGGAGTTAATTGTAACACACAAGATCTGTGTGATCAGCTTGGAGTGGAGACAGCTGCAGCAGGAGAAGGCGGCTTTCCTCTTAGTTCCCCCTCCCTGGAGACCCCCGGGATCTCCAATTGTCCCTGTTTAGCAAAAGTTGGTCCATCCTTCAAGGTTTAGCCCTGATGTTAGGATGTTACTTCCTCAGTGAAGCGTTCCCCATCCCTCAGATTTAGCCCCTCCCTCCTTGTTCTCCCAGCATCCCGTGCATGTCTCCAGTGTACACTGTCCTATGTTATTATAATGATGGTGAAGCAGGGCATGTGACATGCATTCTCAAGGTCCTGGTCCTTAGAAGGGCCCTGTGCTTAGTTTAATGCTCTGCAGTCGCTCTTTTGAAATGTTGAATAATTTATGAATAAGAGGTCCCCTATTTTCATTTTGAACTGGATCCCACAAATTATGGAGCCATCCTGTTTTTAAGTTTGCCTCTCTAGCTGGACTGTCAGCTCTCTGAGAGCAAGGATGCATCATTTTTGAGATTTGTATCCTCATGATCTAGTACAGGGCCCTCAGTAAAATGACCGTTTTCCCTAACTGATACTTATCTACATTTTTCTTGTGAGGGCTGTAATTTTATACTCCAAGATCCAAAGACATAATCCATCTCTCAGAAAAGCTATGGTTTGTAGGCTATTGGGAGCCTCTCTCACACCATCCCTAAACCATCTCTGACTTTCTCTGATGCCTGAAATGCCATAATTACAGTTTTAGTCTTGCTTTTTTAAGGCATTTCCTTCTGTTGCACCGCCAGTCTCTCTGGGAGAGGTGGCCTTTAAGCTTCACTATTGAACTTTAACGAATATGAATTTGTCAGATCCCTTTAGTTTAGACAGAAACATCCCCATCCCCAAAGCAGACGAATCATTTTAAGTTCACACTTTGAACACATAACACACAGCTGTTACTGATTTGGGATGACAGTGGTAAGACATGTAGACAAATAACTCAAACAGCTTTCTGAGCCTCAGAAAGCAAAGTGAAAATTTTAATGTTTTACATGAAAATATACCAGTATTCAAGATTTTCTTGAAAAACTTATAGTCTCCAACACATGTAATATCATCTCAAATTTATGTCTGAAACATTTTCTCATCTTTCCCACTAATCAGGTATAAAAACCCTGCCCTGCTTTATTTACTCTTGGATGTATCTATGGAACGTGTGCTAAAATCTGGGGGCTTTGCATCTAGGACAGGAGGAGAGTGTAGACAACCAAGCAGACTAGGAGGGGCAGTGTGTGACAAATGCTGTATGCCTGATGCTGCATAGAAGGATCCTGAGAGAGGCCAAGGCGGGTGGATCACGAGGTCAGGAGTTCAAGACCAGCCTGGCCAAGATGGTGAAACCCCATCTCTACTAAAAATACAAAAATCAGCCAGGCGTGTTGGCAGGCACCTGTAATCCCAGCTACTCGGGAGGCTGAGGCAGAGAACTGCTTGAACCTGGGAGGCGGAGGTTGCAGTGAGCCGAGATCGCGCCACTGTTTTCCAGCCTGGGCAAAAGAGCGAGACTCTATCTCAAAAAAAAAAAAAAAAAAAAAAAAAAGAAGGACCCTGAGAGGTCGGGGATGGAAGAAGAGAATCTGGCAGGCTGTGCTTCATGGAGGACACAGCATAGACCCTGATCTTGAAGCACAGACGAGATACTGACAGGGGGAGAAGGAGCAGGAGATGACAACCGCTAACCTGAATAGAGGCTCAGATCAGCGGGTTGACGATCAGCTCAGTGGTTCTTACTGAGCTGGCACAGCCTCCTAATGGGCATTTTAGAGATTTTGGTGGGATTTTGTTTGTCACAGAGATTGAGAGTTGTTCCTGGCATTTGCAGGGGGTAGGATGGGTGGGTGGTGATGGTGGTAGTGGTGAAGGGTGTTTGATTCCCCTCAAAACAAAGGGCAGTCCCTCATAACAAAGAATTATCCTATGTCCCACATAACTTCTAACATCCGGCCAGATACCTGTATTCAGTTGGCCCTTGAACAACATGGCGGTTAGAAGCACTGATCCCCTGAGTAGTTGAAAATCCACATGTAACTTTTGACTCCCCAAAAACTTAACTGCTAATAGCCTACTGTTTACCAGAAGCCTTATAGATAATGTGAACAGTCAATTAACACATATTCTGTATGTTTCATGTATAATACACTGTATTCTTGCAATAAAGTAAACTAGAGAAAAGAAAATGTCATTAAGAAAATCATAAGAAAGAGAAAATGTATTTACTATCCATTACATGGAAATGGATTATCATAACAGTATTCATCTTCATCATCTTCTCATTGAATAAGCTGAAAAGGAAGAGGAGTTGGTCTTGCTGTCTCAGCGTGGCAGAGGTGGAAGTGCTGAGAAAGTGAAAGGGAGACAGGAGAGGAAGGCACACTCAGTGTAACTTTCACAGAAAAAAATCTGCCTCTAACGGGAGCCATACAGTTCAAACCCATATGATTCAAGGGTCAGGTGTAATATGAATAGTATGGAAGGTTTAACTGACTCTAGAAACAAAGTCTTTTTGCATCGTTTTACTATATATACATTGTTCCAGGAATGCTACTTTCATAGTTTAAAATGTATCTTGTAAATTTGTTTTGTTTGGCAATTTACAAAGAATTGTTGACCATTTCAGAAATCACATTAGCATGATAGCCCTGATTATAGTATGAGTCTTGTAACAATCTGCATGATAGTAGTTGTCACATTTGCTGTGATTTGACATGTACATATGAATACGGTTAGTTAATGTTACCTCAAATGCTAAATTTTTTTTTACTTTTATTTTATTTTATTTTATTTTTTTGAGATGGAGTCTCGCTCTGTCTCTGTCGCCCAGGCTGGAGTGCAGTGTCGTGATCTTGGCTCACTGCAAGCTCTGCCTCCCAGGTTCATGCCATTCTCCTGCCTCAGCCTCCCGAGTAGCTGGGACTACAGGAGCCCGCCCCCACGCCCAGCTAATTTTTTTGTGTTTTTAGTAGAGACAGGGTTTCACCGTGTTAGCCAGAATGGTCTCGGTCTCCTGACCTCATGATCCACCCACCTCAGCCTCCCAAAGTGCTGGGATTACAGGCGTGAGCCACCGCGCCTGGCCAATAATTTTTAGAAGTATCACCAATGTTTAGTTGAATATTATCTTAGCCTTAAATCAAAACTTATGCATTATAAATTAGAGTCTGACTATTTCATTTGTTTTCCTAGTGTGGTCATGCCTAAGCATTTATACATTAAAATACTGTAGATATTATTTTATTACTAAATGACTTTTATTTCTCCTATATATATAAATACACACACACACGCACACACACACACACACACACACACACACACACACATATATATATATTTCTTTTTTTTTGAGGCAGAGTTTTGCTCTTGTTGCCCAGGCTGCAGTGCAATGGCGTGGTCTCAGCTCACTGCAACCTCCACCTTTGGGGTTCAAGCAATTCTCCTGCCTCAGCCTCCCAAGTAGCTGGGATTACAGGTGCCCACCACCACGCCCGGCTAATTTTTGTATTTTTAGTAAATTGGGGGATTCACCATGTTGGCCAGGCTGGTGTTGAACTCCTGACCTCAGGTAATCCATCTGCTTCGGCCTCCCAAAGCGCTGGGATTACAGGCGTGAGCCACCGTGCCCAGCCTGTCCTTGTATTTTATTTAGAGCAGTAAGAGCTAATGGATATAGAATGCATATTATGTGCCAGACACATTCTAAAAGCTGTGCATATTGCTTACCTATCTTCTCAATAACTCTATGAGGCAGGTACTATTGTTACCCCCTTTTCAGAGATGAGAAAAGTAAGGCACAGAGAGGTCACTTGCCTGAGATCCTATGGGTAGTAAACGGCAGAGGCTGGATTCAAACCTGGCCAGGCCGGCTCCAGGCCTCGTGCTTTCAGCCAAATTACTATATCTCACTATATTGTTGTTGTTGTTGTTGTTTGGTTTGTATGTCGGCAGATTATATTATTTATGAATTTTATTTCAAAATAGTAAAGAGGGCGTTTCAACATATATTTGATGATGGAAAGGGAAGCACTGAGAACCATTGGCTGAAAATTGACGCTAACATGAAGGAGCAGGAAGTGAGAATTAAAACGTAAGGGCAGCTGAGGGCTAGGCTGAGACTCACCCCAGTGTTCAGCTCAGGAGTATGAAAGTGAGTTGCGTAGGATGCCAGCCTCCTTGAAGAAAAAGCATTCTGAACATCACGTATTTTGCTAACATTCTATCATTCCTCTATGCAGAAATATTCTTTTTGTTAAAAGAAACAAGATTCTCAAAGGCAAGGACTTTCTTTTCTTTTAAACTTTAAACCTCCAGGTGCAAAGTATGTATGGCACATTATGGCCAAGGAATGTTGTTTGAATTCATTATATTTTCCAAAATTAAAGACTAGAGTACAAATTTTAGTCTTTCCTCCTCTGTGTTCCTCTATGTTTTGCCCCTCATACACTTATTAGGAAAAACAACAGCTCCATTCTGATATCATTGGGTTATTGTATCAGCCTAATGTATCTCTATTCCCAAGAATGCCAAAGTTTAAAAGAGTCACTTTCTGTTTCAGTAAATGAGATAGTAATTGGAGCAATTTTAGCATGGATTCTTGCATAACATTGACCTGTTGGCTAATAAATCCCAGAGAGTGTGCAATACTATTGGGTAAGATCCTTGTTTTACCATTTCTGAATCAAGCCTTACTCGGAGATGATCAGAAGACCACCCCCATGTCAGGATGCAATATCTGGACTGTTTTTACCTCCCTTGGTCTTGAGGATATCACTGAGCTAAGATTCTGCTGGTGACGTAAAGACCCAACCAACACCTATGAGCCCTGAGTCAGGCTGTAATTTGTTAGTGAAGCAGCCTTTTGGCCAGCAGGGATCTCATCTGTCACTCATACAGGCTTCTCCTAGTGTATCCCTGTGCAGTAAGGATCTCATCTGTCACTCATACAGGCTTCTCCTAGTGTATCCCTGTGCAGTAAGGATCTCATCTGTCACTCATACAGGCTTCTCCTAGTGTATCCCTGTCCAGTAAGGATCTCATCTGTCACTCATACAGGCTTCTCCTAGTGTATCCCTGTCCAGCAGGGATCTCATCTGTCACTCATACAGGCTTCTCCTAGTGTATCCCTGTCCAGTAAGGATCTCATCTGTCACTCATACAGGCTTCTCCTAGTGTATCCCTTCTTACAACATGTAGTGCGGTTCTGCTAAGCACTCTCTCCCCAGCATCTATGTTTCCAGACAAGATTGTGCTTGTAGATTGGCACTCCCAGGGAACCATCAAGTGAGCGTGCACATTGACATGGCCTAAGAAGAGGATCAGCTTCCCTGCACCTTCTAGACCACGAATGCCACTAGCCAGGCACTTCAGAAACCTGCAAAGATGAATCATCCTTTAGGCACGATAAGAAGAGACTTGCACAAACTGGATGATCAAAGAATCGGAAACAGGTAAATGAAGTAGGTGCTGAAAATATTTTCAAGTACGTATCTGGAATGGGGTTTCCAGTATAGATGATTTGTCAGATTTTCAAGATGTTACTAGCAGCTAGGGTTAGTTTAACAGGAAGTCAAAATGTTATAGATCAAAGATTCATCAAAAAGTAAAGAGGAATTATTCACAGCTCCTTCAATTTCTACAGTTCCAGCAATTTACTATATTGTAAATTGAGGTATTTCCATGATTATAATTCCACCTACACTGTAAACTGCTAGAAGTGAGAGTCAGTATCCTGTTCATAAGGTATCTCACAGTGCATAGCACATAGTAGGCACTTCATAAATATTATTGAAACGGTAAAGATGGAAGAAGTGAAAAAGATGTAAATGGATATGTATTAATTTCCTATTGCTCTTCTAACAAATTACTGCAAACTTAGTGGCTTCAAACAGGCATCCCCAACCTCTGGGCCACGAACCGGTATTGGTCCATGGCCTGTTAGAACAGGGTGTCACAGCAGGAGGCGAGCAGCGGGTGAGCCAGCGAAGTTTCATCTGTATTTACAGCCGCTTCCCATCGCTGGCATTACCACCTCAGCTCCACCTCCTGTCAGATCAGTGGCGGCATTCGATTCTCATAGGTTCAAGAACCCTATTGTGAACTGCGCATGTGAGGGATCCAGGTTGCACGCTCCTTATGAGAATCTGATGCCTGAAGATCTGTCGATGTCTCCCATCACCCCCAGATGGGACTATCTAGTTGCACGAAAACAAGCTCATGGCTCCCACTGATTCTACTTTATGGCAAGTTGTATAATTATCTCATTATATATTATAATGTAACAATAATAGAAATAAAGTGCACAATAAATGTAATGCGACTGACCATCCCCAAACCATCTCCTCCACCCTAGTCTGTGGAAAAATAGTCTTCCATGAAATTAGTTGCTGATGCCAAAAAGGTTGGGAACCAATGGCTTAAAACATCACAGATTTATTATTTTACCATTCTGGAAGTCAAAGTCTAAAATGGGCTGGCAAGGCTGTGCTCCTGGAGGTAGCAGGAGAGAATCCATTTCCTTGTTTTTTCCAGTTTCTAGAAGCTACCCGCATTCCATGGCCGATTGCCCCGTATCACTCCGGTCTCTGCTTCCATTGCCTGTCACATCTCCTCCTGTGACCCTGATGTTCCCACCTCCCTCTTACAGGGACCCTTGTGAGTACACTGGACCCACTAGGATAGTCCAGGATAATCTCTCCATCTGCAACATCCCTTTTGCCATGTAAAATAACATCATCACAGGTTCTAGAATGTGGACATCTTCCCAGGGTGGTAGAGGGGGGCATTATTCGGCCTACAAGCACTTTACCAGGGCAGACTTTCTCCCCTTACCTAATTCTAATAGTTCATAATACTTACCTGCTTGGACAGTCCATGAGTAGCTGGATATCGTCAAGCCCCAGAATGTAAGACAAGATAATGTTTCCAAATCCCTAGCTCAGTTCATATCAATGGAGTCAAAGCAGAGGAGACACTAGATTTTTCCAGATCCTTTACTTTCCTCACAAATAAATCACCAAGATGTATCACCATAACTATCTAATATTTCTCAGACTCCTCTCCTTCTTCCCATCCTGCCACCTCACTTCACCTTCAGGCCTCATTGTTGGCAGAATTGCAATAGCAATTCTGGGTAGTTTCCCCACCTCCAAGTGAATTTCCCCCACCCCTCCCTCCAAGAGGCTGTGCAATCTCTTTAAAAAGCAAATCTATCACTCCCTGGGAGCCAAGCACAGCACCGTAAGAAATATTTGCTGAAACATTTATTGAACAGAATTGGTGATAATAGACACTGATTTGAAAAAAAAACGGATCCTATTATCTTTGATCTACTTCAGTTCTCGTTTGTGAGGGACTATTTTGATTGGACTTCACCCACTACCTGTGGGTAGTTTTGTAAGAAAGCCCATTTCTCTGGCAAATTAATTCATGTATAATACACATGAATCATATTTATAATAATAGCTTTCTAAGATTAAAAGGCACATCACAGAGGAAATACATGAACTCCTCAGCCTGGACTAAACCGATCACTGCCACCAAGTGGCAAATGTTATCACTGGAGCCCGGAAGCACAAGGACACAACAGTTTCTTCCATTCATTTGTTCTGTTCCAGCCTCTGATGCATAAGGAACGCTATGGAATGTATCCAAGACCCACATCAGAACAGCAAGGAGCTGAGGTTTAGAGGAGTAATTAACAGGATTTTTATATCTAAGCAGGAAAAATGAAGTAAAAATACTTGTGAGCTTCACCATAGAAATTTGTTATTTTTCCTTCTGCTTCTTTCCATTTCAACTTTACAAACACAGTGTTGCCTTGTTTATTGACAGTCAAAGGGGTATGACATTTGGGAAGGTCATTTTCAAAGTAACTCAAGATGATGTCTTTAAGAACTAAAACATATTTTTAAAATTTAGCCACATATAATGGGCATGTATAGATGCCTCCCTGACACAGGAGTTTGAACAAAACGATGTGCTATCTGTCTTGGTGCAGCCTGAAAGGCCAGTAGCTGCCAAGAAGGATAACTTATTTGGTGTCAGAGTGTAAACTCACCACAGTCCAGGGGCAGGCCCATCCTTGCAGGCACAGAAACTCTATTTTGTCTCTGCCTTGGGATTTTCTGTCCACAGGGATGCTGACTTAGCCTAATCAAGTCACACACAAAAACCAGAAAGCAATGTACATATTTGTTTAAGATAGCAAATATAGCACATCATATATTGACATTCGTTTGACTGCTGTTTTCTGTGTCTGTATCAGGGGTTGGGGTTAGGGATAGAAGTAAAGAGGAGGGGGAATCAGAGATGTCCATGTCAGAGAGAAGTAGAGAGCTGGGTTGCACAATTCATTCTGATGCCATTTCTGCTCTTGTTCTAGTTTATGTGGCTTAGCAATATGCCTCCTTTTTCTGGGTAATTAACATGAGTCTCTGTTCCTTACAAACCAGAGGATGAGCTTAAAAGATTCTTAAACACGTAATTATCTCTAATTATGCCGAGTATAAACAAATGGCTCTTACGATGTTTCTATCTGTAAAACTGATATGCCGATTCTTGCTTAAGACTTAGAGGTCTTGTTTAAGAAACTCTACATGACTCTGATTCTCATATCCTAATTCCTACTTTACATCAGACACTTCTTCTGACATTTAAAAAGACAGGCTGGAAACTGTCATTCTTGAAGAAATAGCTGTAGAATAGCCTCTCTAAGCTACTTGGGAATACCAGAATACCAGAACAGCAGTTCTTTACAAACTGCTAATATACACCTTATAAAATACTGACCGAACTAATGGTCATAGCATCATAATGGTAACATCATTCATTTTCCCTTTTACACAGGTCCTGCCTATTATCTTTTGTGTCTTTGCTACTCTCTTGTTTGGACTTACTTAGGATTTTTAATTGTTTATAATAATATTGTGATATATTCAAATTGTAATACTTGCTAAAAATGCAAGTTGTCAATTCCTTTTGAGACACAGCTAGTAATTCAGGAAATTTCAGGAAATTTCTGAAGCACAAAAAGTTCACCTATGACCTTTCGATGATTATGCAATTACAGCCTCAATATGTGCTAAATATGGGTTGTCAAGAAGCCAGGAAATCCAGGTAGCAGCAAAGATTGAAATGAGCTAAAATGTAGCTGCGATTTTTTTTTTTTTTTTGACATGACATCTCTTACTCAAATAAGGGGGAAGATTTTTATAAGTTAATGATAATTGAAATAAAAATTGAGAGTCAGAACCAAACTAGTCAGGTTCATGGTTCATGCAGGCTGCATCAGCCAGATAGCAGAGAAGAAGGAGAAGGCCATACCCCGAAAGGGACTGGAGCCTGGAACGCCCCGCCCCCTGCACCCCCTACAAGTATGGCCAAAAAAACCACAAAAAACAAAAAAAACCCAGGACTTAAAGTAATTTAACTCTTGGTTAACTGTCAGTAATTGCTGAACAGCTGTGGTGGCTCATGCCTGTAATCCAAGCACTTTGGAAGGCCGAGGCAAGAGGATCACTTGAGGGCAGGCGTTCAAGACCAGCCTGGGCAACATAGCGAGACCTTGTCTCTACAATAATTTTAAAAATGAGTGAGTCATGGTGGTGAGCACCTGTATTCCCAGCTACTCAGGGGGCTGAGGTGGGAGTATCGCTTGAGCCCAGGAGTTCAAGGCTGCAGTGAACTATGATCATGCCACTGCACTCCAGCCTGGGCGACAGGGCGAGACCCAGTCTTTAATGAAGTCTCACTTAGAAAAGTTCCTCCCACTTAAATGTAAGACCTCAAATTATAAAAATCCTAGAAGAAAACCTAGGAAATATTCTTTTCAATATCAGCCTTGCCAAAGAATTTATATAGTTAAGTCCTCAAAATCGATTACAACAAAAACAAAAATTGCGAAGTGGGACCTAATTAAAATAAAGAGCTTCCACACAGCAAGAGAAACTATCAAAGGAGTAAACAGACAACCTACAGAATGGTAGAAAGTATTTGCAAACTATGCATCCAACAAAGATCTAACATCCAGAATCTATAAGGAACTTAAATTAACAAGCAAAAAACAAATAACTCCATTAAAAAGTGAGCAAAGAACATGGACACCTCTCAAAAGAAGACATACATGTGGCCAACATAGGAAAAAACACTCACCATCACTAATTGTCAGAGAAATACAAATCAAAACCACAATGAGGCCGGGCACAGTGGCTCATGCCTGTGATCCCAGCACTTTGGGAGGCTGAGGTGGGCGGATCACTTGAGGTCAGGAGTTCGAGACCAGCCTGGCCAACATGGTGAAACCCCAGCTCTACTAAAAGTACAAAAATTTAGCCCAGCGTGGTAGCATGCACCTGCAATCCCAGCTACTGGGGAGGCTGAGGCAGGAAAATCACTTGAACCTGGGAGGCAGGGGTTGCAGTTAGCCGAGATCATGCCACTGCACTCCAGCCTGGGCGACAGAGCAAGACCCCGTCTCAAAAACAAAAACAAAACAAAACAAAAACACAATGCGATACCATATCATACAAGTCAGAAATGTCTTTGTTAAAAAGCTATTTTGTTAGAAGACAAGAGATGCTGGTGAGGCTGCAGAGAAAGGGGGAAACTTACACACTGTTGGTGGGAATGTCAATTTGTCCAGCCACTGTGAAGAGCAGTTGGGAGGTTTCTCAAAGAACTAAGAATTGGCGGCTCTGCCTAGGTAGTAGCCTTTTTTTTATTTCTTTACTTCTCTAATAAACTTGCTTACGCTTAAAAAAAAAAGAGAGAACTAAGAATTGAACTACCATTTGACAGAAATCCCATTACTGGCTATATACCCAAATAAAAACAAGTCATCCTACCAAAAGGACACATGCACCCATATGTTCATCACAGCACCATTCACAATGACAAAAACGTGGAATCAACCCAGTGCCCATCAACAGTGGAATGGATTTTTAAAAACCTATGGAATACTATACAGCCTTACAAAAGAACACCATGGAATACTATACAGCCATGAAAAGAACAAAATAATGTCCTTTTGCAGCAACTTGGATGCAGCTGAAGGCCACAGTCCTAAGTGAACTAACATAGAAACAGAAAATCAAATTCTACCTATTTGCCTTTATAAATGGGAGCTAGACACATGAACATAAAGATGGGAACAATAGACACTGGAGAACACAAGAACAGGATGGGGAGAAGGGCAAGGCTGAAAAACTACCTATTGGGTTCTATGGGCTCACTAACCAAGTGACAGGTTCAGTCCTACCCCAAATATCAGCATCAGGCAATATACCTTTGTAACAAACCTGTACATGTAACCCCCGATCCTAAAATAAAAGTTGAAAAGAAAAAAAAAAGAGTTCCTCCTTCCTTATCATCAACATCCTCACGATGGGTCAATATAGCCCTGTTTTTTTGTTGTTGTTGTTTGTTTTGTTTTGTTTTTACATATTTGACTTTTACTCTAACTTCTGCATTTCAAAGAGAAAAAAATACCAGAGCATGTCTCTGAAGACTCCCTGCTTTCATCCTCAGATACCTCTGAGCTACTCTATTCTGAGGGAAGGAAACAGGTACATGCCTATGCTCACGAAACACACCCAAGCACCACCACTGAGTAAGAGGTCAAACTTCTGTTTCCACCAAAGGGTATATGGGTTCCCCAGAGCTGTGCTGTCAACAACAGACGGCCCTCTTGCAGGGTGTAAGCCCCTCTCCTGAATGCCCCAGCATATCCTGCCCCTGGCAGGAGTTTCCAAAGAGAACTTCACAGGCACTGGGAGAAGGAAGACAAAGGCTCTGTTAGAGACACTGAGTCCAAACTAAGATTATAACTCAAAGGCCATGACTGACAGCAAAATGCATTTAGGGATAAATTAACATGAAGTTGAATGTAAATTTAAGATCATATTTGTAAGTTTCACCACCACTTTCGAAATTAAGAGTACAGGTAGGAAGATACTATTGGGATGATTTTTTACCCAGAAAAAGAAAAAGTTTGGAGAGAAATTGTGTCAGAGATTGCATATGTATGTGTGAATGTATGTATGTCTGTGTGTGTATTTATTTATTTGTTTGCTTGTTTAGAGAGACTGCGGCCTCACTATGTTGCCCAGGCTAGTCTCAAACTCCAGGCCTCAAGTGACTCTCTCACCTCAGCCCCCACAAAGTGCTGAGAATACAAGCATGAGCCACAACATCCGGCCACAGATTAATTAATCTAATAAAAAGTTTGTCAATAATGAGGCCAGGTGTGGTGGCTCATGCCTGTAATCCCAGCAGTTTGGATGGCCAAGGCGAGCAGATCACTTGAGGTCAGGGGTTTGAGACCAGCCTGGCCAACCTGGCAAAACCTTGTCACTACTAAAAATACAAAAAATAGCCAGGCATGGTGGTGCACACCTGTAGTCCCAGCTACTCGAGAGGCTGAGGCAGGAGAATCGCTTGAACCCAGGAGACGGAGGTTGCAGTGAGCCAAGATCACACCACTACACTCTAGCCTGAGTGACAGAGCGAGACTCTGTCTCAAAAAACAAACAAAAAAAAGGTTATCAGTAATGATAGCTTTTTGCAAATAAATTTTAAATTTTATATTAAGATAATATATAGATGACATTATTGTCTGATTAAGTCATACCTTATTAAGTCATTATCAAAAATTAAGACATTATTGTATGAATAAGTCTTTATCAAAATTTAAGAAATAGAATCCATTTGTATCTTATAGTCATTTATTGGCAGGTCACACTCCGCATAATTCTTTTTTTTGAGATGGAGTTTCGATCTTGTCACCCAGACTGAAGTGCAATGGCGTGATCTCAGCTCACTGCAACCTCCACCTCCCGGGTTCAAGCAATTCTCCTGCCTCAGCCTCCCAAGTAGCTAGGATTATAGGCATGCACCACCACACCCAGCTAATGTTTGTATTTTTAGTAGAGACGGGGTTTCACCGTGTTGGTCAGGCTGGTCTCGAACTCCTGATCCCAGGTGATCCACCCACCTCAGCTTCCCAACGTGCTGGGATTACAGGTGTGAGCCACCACGCCCAGCCTGCATAGTTCTGATATGCATAAATTTCTGTTTCCCGTCCCCCAACGCAACATGGTGCAAATTGCATTTACTAAAATATATTAACAGTAATTACATAAAGTATAAATTTGACTCCTAGCTCTTCAGTCCCTAAATCACTATGCAAATAACATGCACATCGTGATCAGTGACCAATTATGTCACTTCATAGTCTGCTGTTGGTCACCGAACATCTGTTATCCAGTTCACACACAGACAGTGAAGTATATACAAAAACGAGTTAGTAGAAGAGGAAATAAAAATAAAATTTTTAAAAAGAGGGAATTATCTGGTAAAAAAAATAAAAGTGCAGCAAATAAATGAAAAGTTATCAGGCTAGCAGTGCCTTTCCAATCAAATGTAAATGGAGTTATGGAAGAAGTAGCCAAGCATGGATATGTGGACACCACTGCTATTCCAGAGACTAGATGTACAGCCCAGGAACTTGGTGAACATGAACTTGGCCACATAAGTGGGGAATGAGTTGTGACACAAAGCATAAAGATGTTCCAGAGGGAGTGACATGGGCAGATAAAAATAATCACATTAAAGAAACTCTCAGAAATATTTCTCATTCAAGCACAAAAGATAAAATGTTGGAAGTTGATTCAAATTTAGGAGTATGACAATTCTCCAAGACATAGAAAAAAACACTGCTGGCCAAGTGCAGTGGCTCACACCTGTAATCTCAGCACTTTGGGAGGCCAAGGCAGGAGGATCACTTGAGCCCTAGGGGTTTGAGAACAGCCTGGGCCATGTGGCAAAACCCCATCTCTACAAAAAATACAAAAATTAGCCAGGAGAGGTGGCGCATGCCTGTAGTCCCAGGTACTTGGGAGGCTAAGGTGGGAGGATCGCTTGAGCCCAGGAAGTCGAGGCTGCAGTGAGGCATGATGGTGCCAAAACAGATGCTGCTTCATATCATAAGTTGTATGATTAGAAGAAGACATCACCGTACAAACTAATCTCGATATTTTTTACAGAGAAATAAAACACTAATTCTCAGCGTTTCTAACATTTTAAGTTACCTGATACTAAATGAACATTTGTTTTACTATTTTTTATTTCCCGATACATTTATAGATAATGAGAGTTTTGACACAAAATTTTTAAAGGTCATAGAAGAATCTTAATTTTTCCCATTGATTAAGATTGCTTTGCACGGTTTCGGCTTGTATGGTCATTTTTGTGGCCCTGCACTACTGTGCAAAGTGAGGATTGATTGTACTCTATTTTATTATTTATTTTATTTTATTTTATTTTATTATAATTTTTTTGAGATGGAGTCTCACTCTGCTGCCCAGGCTGGAGTGCAGTAGCATGATCTCGGCTCACTGCAAGCTCTGCCCCCGGGTTCAAGCAATTCTCCTGCCTCAGCCTCCTGAGTAACTGGGATTACAGGCGCCTGCCACCGCATCCAGCTAGATGCGGGGTTTTAGTAGAGACGGGGTTTCACAATGTCGGCCAGGCTGGTCTCCACCTCCTGACCTCAGTGATCCATCCGCCCAAAGTACTGGGATTACAGGCGTGAGCCACGGCGCCCAGCCCTATTTTATTATTTATTTATTTAGAGACAGGGTCTCACTCTGCTGCCCAGGCTGGAGTGTCGTGGTACAGTCACAGCTCACTGCAGCCTTGACCTCTTTCACATGCTGAAAATGAATGCCTCCTTTTTAGCAATCATCATCATTATTTCACATGTAAAAACAACTATTTCAGTAAGCACCCCACAATGATTATCTGCAATTTGAAGACTGATTTCTAAAACTGGGCACTGCCCAAGTAAGTACCTTTTCTCATAGCAAGCTGAATACAGCTGTAGTGTCGCTGCCATTTTCATGCAGGTTTTCAGTCTTAAAATGAGGGATTTTAGGGATTTCACCCTGCCCCTAGTCTAGTCTCACATATTGTACTTGGCTGTTTCATACTTCAGCAGCGAATAGCTCGATGCCTTGCTCTCTCAGAGCCTGGTGTATCCACTTGGTCATTTCCCCTTCCTAGAATGCCTTCCCCACTCCCACTATCTGGTTGTCTAACTCAGAGACCTTTCATGTTTATCTTTATAACTTCAGGCTCTGCCACACCACTGTCAAACAGTATATGCCCAGTAAATTGTTTTGAAGAAATGAATGAATGAATCCTCAAGTCGTACCTCCAACCACACCTGCTCTGAGACTTTCCTGCCTCCGCTAAATGGACCGGGCATTTGCTCCTCTGCAACTTGTACGCGCGTATCTTTGTTCTGATTAATACTTGATCTTTCAAAAACAGGTACTATCTGCCGGGCACGGTGGCTCACGACTGTAATCCCAGCACTTTGGGAGGCCGAGGCAGGCGGATCACGAGGTCAGGAGATACAGACCATCCTGGCTAACACGGTGAAACCCCGTCTCTACCAAAAACACAAAAAATTAGCCGGGCGTGGTGTTGGGCGCCTGTAGTCCCAGCTACTCGGGAGGCTGAGGCAGGAGAATGGCGTGAACTCGAGAGGCGGAGCTTGCAGTGAGCCGAGATCATGCCACTGCACTCCAGCCTGGGCGACAGAGTAAGGCTCTGTCTCAAAAAAAAAAAAAAAAAAAAAGTACTATCATTGATTGCCCTGCTTAAAAAAACATCCTCTCCTTGGTCCCCAGTCCCTCAGATAAAGTTCAAACTCCTTAATTGACATTCTTTGTTTATTCTTTCCTTCATTCAGTGAGAATTTATTAACTGTGCATGCTATGAACAAGTTGAGGGCCCTTTTCTCAAAGATTAGCCACATGCATTAGCTGAGAGACACACAAACAGATAATCGTGGTGCAATGCAGGGAATGCAGTGACAGGGATGGAGACAGCATATTTCCACAGCAAAGCGGAGGGGCCTTATCATTATCCAGAGAGCAAGTGGAAAGGAAAAGTTTTCCCTGAGAACACCACCACCACTCATCCTAGTCTCACGGATGAGTGAAAATTCATTCATCAAAGGAGAGTGAAATGGAAAGGAAGCAGGCATACTTTTTACAAATAGACTTGGGGCTGGGCGTGGTGGCTCACGCCTTTGTAATCCCAGCACTCTGGGAGGCCGAGACGGGCAGATCACCTGAGGTCAGGAGTTCAAGACCAGCCTGGCCAACATAGTGAAACCCTATCTCTACTAAAAATACAAAAATTAGCTAGGCATGGTGGTACACACCTGTAGTCCTAGCTACTCGGGAGGCTGAGGCAGGAGAATCGTTTAAACCCGGGAGGTGGAGGTTGCAGTGAGCCGAGATCGTGCCACTGCACTCTAGCTTGGGCAACAGAGGGAGACTTCAACTGAAAAAATATATATATATATATATACACGTAAGTATATATATACACACATACACGTGTGTGTATATATATATATGTATATAATGCTTGGCCAGGTGCAGTGAGTCACACCTATAATTCCAGCACTTTGGAAGGCTGAGGCAGGAGGATGGCTTGAGACCAGGAGTTTGAGACTAGCCTGGGCAACATAGGGAGACCCCCATCTCTACAAATAATTTAAAAATTAGCCGGGCGTGGTGGTGCATGCCTGTGGTCCCAGCTACTTGAGAGGCTAAGGTGGGAGGATTGCCTCAGCCTGAAAGGTCAAGGCTGCAGTGAGCCATGATAGTGTCACTGACACTCCAACCTGGGCAACATAGTGATATCCTGTCTCAAAAAATAAATAAATAAATATATATATTTATATACTTACTATATATATATAAATTTATATATTTATATAAATTTATATATTTATATAAAAAACTGGGGGTTTAATTTATATATATTAAATTTATATATATAAATTTTTATATAGTAAGTATATAAATACACTTAATAAATTGGGATATTAAATATATCAGGAAATGATACCATAGCAGTATAGCGAGATCTTCATTCCTCCTTAAACTTCTTAAAACTTCATCATGTGGATGCACTGTAGTTTGTTCAAACTGTCCCCTATTGGTGGACATTAATGATATTTCTAGTTCTATTATATGCTATCATAAATAACACTGCCAATCGATGGCATTGAGCATATTTGTTGCATTTTATGCTTTTGTCCTTTGCAGCTTTGGGATAAATTCCTAGAACTGCAATTGCCAGGTCAAAAGGTAAATGCAAGGATAATTATGCTAAATATTGCTAAATTATTCTCCATAGGAGCTGTATCATTTTGAATTCTCATTATTAATATCTGAGACTGCAAGACAATTTATAGGAAGACTTTTTAAAAAGAAAAGGTGATGCAAAAATTATGATTTCAGAACTATACTCGTTAGTGTTCTATACTCATATAGTGTTCATGAGAAAGAAGAGAGTTAAAAGATATAAGGCGCCAGGTGTGGCGGTTCACGCTTATAATCCCAGCACTTTGGGAGGCCGAGGAGGGCAAATCAGTTGAGGTCAGGAGTTCGAGACCAGCCTGGCCAACATGGTGAAACCCCGTCTCTACTAAAAATACAAAAATTGGCTGGGCACGGTGGCAGGGGCCTGTAAACCAGTTACTCAGGAGGCTGAGGCAGGAGAATCGCTTGAACCCAGGAGGCGGAGGTTGCAGTGAATCGAGATCACACCACTGCACGCCAGCCAGGGTGACAGAGCAAAACTCTGTCTCAAAAAAAATTTTTTTAATTAAATTTTAAAAAGATATAAGGCACAGAGGAGTTCAGGGTTGTTGAGGTAGAATCATAAAATCCGAATATTTATTTGAATGGAACTAAGGGCAAAAAAATAAACAAGGTTTCTCACTAACCTTTGTCGTACAACAGAATGAAGCAAATACACAACTCCTGACAACTGTAAGGAAGTGACAGCCTGACTATCAAGCAGGGGGAGTGGAAGGAAATAAATAGTACATTTCCCATTATTACTAAATCAAGGCTTCTTTGTTCCCCAACTCTATTTTTTCTTTTAAGTAAATCTCCCAACTATAAACTTTGTCTGTCTCAGCCATTTTCAAGACCTTTACCCTCAGTTAGGGAGCCCTATCACACTGGCCCTGTTATGTTCGGGTTCCTCTCCCCACCCTGGAGTTTTATTTTTCCCCAGAAGGGAAGTAGTCAGGGTAGCAAGTAAAGAAAATCACTTTTAACGCTGAGCAATTTGAACCAGGCAATTCAACTCCTACATCTGATCCCCCCTGCCCAAACTTTTAAATCTGTCTTCTGGATTCTTTGGAGAAGCTGGTAAGGGAGGCAGACTGTGTTGTTTTATTTATTTATTCCTCTGTAGTTGATTTAAACCAAAAAAGTTACACGTGGATGCAAAACGTATGTAAGCAATGATGCAGGTACACACACAATCCCCCCTGCAACTTAAAAAGTAGAAGACTGTCTGGGCATGGTGGCTCACACCTGTAATCCCAGCACTTTGGCAGGCCAAGGCGGGTGGATCACTTGAGGTCAGGAGTTCGAGACCAGCCTGGCCAATATGGTGAAACCCCGTCTCTACTAAAAATACAAAAATTAACTGGGTGTGATGGCGTCCACCTGTAATCCCAGCTACTTGGGAGGCTGAGGCAGGAGAATCACTTGAACTTGGGAGGCAGAGGTTGCAGTGAGCCAAGACTGTATCACTGCACTGTAGCCTGGGTGACAGAGCAAGATGCTGTCTCAAAAAAAAAAAACCAAGAAGTAGAATATTATGCTGTCATTGAAGCTACGTATGTGTTCCTGCTTGATCCCATCCCCTTTCTTCCCTCTAAACCTCTTCCAGCGGATGTATTTGCATTTACAGAGTTAGCTGGATTTGCATCCAACAGATGTATTTGCATTTACAGAGTTAGATGACTACTCTGCAAATAGGGCCACTTTTGCCCCATTGAGTCTTATGTGTGAGTCTTTGTGTTGTCTGAGCAAGGCGCATCATCCCAGAGTTGCAGTAAGAATTTGTCCTCAGGAGCACTGGCTCTTCTGTTCATTTAGGGTGCATCTCTCTCAGCTCATGGTTGTTAGTCCCGTATATTCCTAACAAACCCAGCAATGCCTTATAAAATATCTTCACAATGATTTGTCCAAGATTAAGCAGTAGCGTAGCAGGAGAGGGTTCCTCGTGGTATCTAGGAGCCCATCCTGCTCTGAGTGGAAGGCTGCGGTTTCCTAATTCTTGCCTCTGCCCTTAGGAGAGTATCTTTCCTTCTTGCTATATTCTAAGGAAAGATTACAACAAATCCTATTTCAATTCTGCTACCCTTGAAAAGGGTGGCCGGGCACAGTGGCTCACGCCTGTAATCCCAGCACTTTGGGAGGCTGAGGCGGGTGGATCACGAGGTCAGAAGATCGAGACCACCTTGGCCAACACGGTGAAAACCCGCCTCTACTAAAATCACACACACACACACACACACACACAAATAGCCAGCGTGGTGGTGTGCACCTGTAATCCCAGCTACTTAGGAAGCTGAGGCAGGAGAATCACTTGAACCTGGGAGGTGGAGCTTGCAGTGAGCCAAGATCATGCCACTGCACTTCAGCCTGGGCAACAGAGCGAGACTCCCTCTCAAGAAAAGAAAAGGAAGAGAGGGGAAGGGAGGGCAAGGGAGGGCAGGGGAGGGGAGGGGAGGGGAGGGGAGGGGAGGGCAGGGGAGGGGAGGGGAGGGAAGGGAAGGTTTGTTAAACCTGGGGTAGATTCAAATAATTGGTAGTGGGTACCTGAAATTCTGCCTTGGCAAACTGAGAATGTTTTTCAGGGCTCTTCTGACCCAGTAGCAGTTTCTCCCACGACCAGGCCTGTGGTGAGTGGCAGCGGCAGTTGAAAGTCTGACCTCTGTATTTTTCAGCTGACCACCTATTGCTTGGCACTTTACTCTCGAGAATTGGTCCTTGGTTACCTGGATCTACGGGCAAAGCCTTAGTCATTGATAAGACTGGCTGCAGGCATTTAAAAAGTAAACATCTCTCCCCATCGAATTTCTTATCTCTTCCTTCATTCATTCCTGACCTGCGGTACCTCATGCACTGCTTACAAATCAGTCTCCCCAAATTTAATCTCTTTGAATCAGCTCTGATTTTCTAAATTCTAGCAAAAATGACGCAATGAAGAACTTTATTATCTGAATTTGTGCCTCGTATCAGCTCCTATTCTGACTATTTTTGATGACTAATTCTGATTTCTAGTTAATAACCATCACCTGGCATATCAGTTATCTATTGCTGTGTAACAAATCCTCTGAAATTTAAGAGAGTGAAAAAGCAACAAACATTTATTTTCATTGAAAAAGCAACAAACATTTATTTTCTCACCCCGTTTCTGTTAGTGAGAAACTGGGGAATGGCTTAATTGAGTAACTAGGGACCTCATACAAGGTTCGGATGTCAAATGGGGCTGCAGTCAGCCAAAGACCTGACTGGATAGAGGATCCCCTGCCACGCTGGCTCACTCTGATGGCTGGCAAGTCAGTGCTGGGTGTAGTGAGAAACCTCAGCTCCCCAGCACGTGGCCCTCTCTAGAGGACAGCTTGAGTATCCTTACAACATGGCGGCTGTGAGAGCAAGGCAGACACCTCAGCATCTTTTAAAACCTTCCTCGAAAGTCACAATATCCTGTCATTTCCACAATATCCCTGTTGGTGTCACAGGTCATCTCTATTCGATGTGGGAGAATCTACAGAAGAAAATGAACACCACGTGATGGGGATCACTGGGGGTCCCCCGAAGGCTGACCACCACTCTCAGCAAATAGTTTTCATTTGAAAGCCAAATATCCCCAAATCTGAAGCTTGATAGTTTGTAAACTACTCCAATGCACTGAATAAAGGGCAGGAAGTAAACTTTTACATTTCCTATGCAGAAGAAGATGGATTTCACTTTTTTTTTTTTTTTTTTTTGGCAAGAAATCTGACAGTTTGGGGGCTGATGGCGTTTTTGTTTTTGTTGTTTTTGTTTTTGTTTTGTTTTGTTTTTTAAACAGGCAGCCTCCTCAGCTCAGATTAGGCTCTGAGAGACTCCGTAGCATCTTTTTTGAGATTCCAAAAATGAAATTACATTTCATAACTAAAGAGTGAAGAACAACAGCGTGGATAGAAACAATGGGGGGCTGTGGCAGAAAGTTGTTATTCAAAGGCTCTGAAGTTTTCCTCTTGAGAGTCCTTGGGTTTTATTAATTGTCACAGAATAATAAGCTCCATTCAATGAAGAGTTTTCTTGCCCTTCTACTTCTGACACTAACTGTCATCATAGAATAATGCTAAACTACATTTTGTTTTGTTTTGTTTCACTTTGCCTTCTGGAATGCCCAAAATGACAGCACCCACAGAGTTTCTGGAATTTCTTTATGATCTTCCAACGAGGTAGAGAGCCACAAGTCTAATTATAAAACAATGTTAGCCTTGTTACTGCTAGGTTAGCAACCAGAAACCTGGCAAAGTTCAACACAGCAGTAGTTTAAAAATATTTATATAAACCTTTGTTTAGTTGCCAAACCCCTGTGGATTTTTCCACAAGGTGCATCGACACCATCTAGTAATATTTTCTAAGCCCTCTGTTCCTCATGAATAATCAAATTCAAGATGAATTTATGAGAGAATCTACCAGCAGCATGTGCCAGACATTTTCGCAGGTTTCTGGGAGGTATCAAGAAAGCAAAGATCTTGCCCTCAAGGAATCAGCAGGTCTCTGCTCAGCGTGGAAAACCTTTTAGGCTGAGCAGTGAGTTGTTATATGCATGCCCCTTAGGAACTTGCAATAAGACATAAAATTGGCAGGCTCAGTGGATGATGCCTTGTAATCCCAGCACTTTGGGAGGACAAGGAGGGCGGATCACTTGAGGTCAGGAGTTCGAGACCAGCCTGGGCAACATAGTGAAACCTGTCTACTAAAAACACAAAAATTAGCTGGGTATGGTAGCATGTGCCTGTAATCCCAGCTACTCGGGAGGCTGAGACAGGAGAATTGCTTGAACCCGAGAAGCAGAGGTTGCGGTGAGCTGAGATCACGCCACTACACTCCAGACTGGATGACAGAGAGAGACTCTGTCTTCAAAAATAAATAAATAAATAAATAAATAAATAAATAAATAAATAATAAAAATAAATAAAAGACATAAAATCCTGTGGAACAGGGACTCAATCAGAAGGTCTCTTCCTCACTCTTTCCCTTTTTCCTCCCCTCTCCCCAGCCTGGCATTACCTTCCTGGGAGCAGGAATGTTTGTCCTTTCCAATCTTGTCTGTTCAGAGAACAGTTCTAAGTTTTCTCCGAATCCAATCAGCATGCACTGTGAGTCTGCTGAGGCTTCACTCTCAGGTCTTAGACCCTTCGTTTTGCCAGTGTTCCAGTTTTGTGGTATAACAGCAACCTGGAGCAAATCTCAGCCCCTGGTGATTTGCACAGCAGGGTCCTACACTGCAGCACAGCCTGGAGAGCCAGGAGCCACTGTCCTGGTGTCAGGAGAGCCACCACCTTTCTGGGAAAGAAGAGCAGCAGAAGCAACGGTTCCTTCTAAATGGGCTCTGCTTCCTACATCCTAGGGCCTTTCTTCTTTTGCTGAGGAAGAAAAGAACATCATCCTACCCCATCCAAACTAAGGACCCACTTGATCATTTTTATCCTGTTTAGATGAGGCAACTCCCCAGTGTCTCCTCCCCGTCCCTCAACTCACTCATAATTCTTTGGAAAGAACAAGACACAATACATAAGCTGCTAGATTTATGAAGCAGATCACTTAGTCTATTCCCTCTTGAATGAAATGTCCAAATTTCCTGAAGGCATCTTTCTACACTACGGACTGACAGTCCTAAAACCTTCCATGTAAAAGCAATTTAAAAGCACTATGAATCCAGGTGTGGTGGCTCACACCTGTATTCCCAACACTAGTTCAAGACCAGCCTGGGCAACATAATGAGACCCCGTCTCTACAAAAATAATAAAATAAAATAGCAGGTGTGGTGGTGCATGCCTATAGTTCCAGCTGCTCTAAAAGCCGAGGTGGGAGGATTGCTTGAGCCCAGGAGTTTGTGGTTACAGTGAGCTATGATTGTACCACTGCATTTTAGCCTGGGCAACAGAGCAGGTCACTGTCTCAAAAAAACAAACAAACAAACAAACAAAAAACACAAAAAAAACCCCCAAAAAACAGCATTATGGATTACATAAATACAAAGATCCACAATTTCCTGGGTCTCTGTATTTCTATTTCTCCCTCCTGTGTCCCTCTTCCCTAGCACAGAGCACACATTTTCTCCACTACCCTTCATCTGTCCATCCCTGGGATCAAAATGACAGTGGACAGCCCACAAGTCCAAAGGCAAGCTTCCGCTGTGGAGCTCTTCTCTTGTAAAATGGAATTAAGTGCAGCTGGGCATGGTGGCTCACACCTGTAATCCCAGCACTTTGGGAGGCTAAGGCAGGTGAGTCACGAGGTCAGGAGTTCAAGACCAGCCTGGCCAACATGGTGAAACCCCGTCTCTACTAAAAATACAAAAAATAGCTGGGTGTGATGGTGAATTCCTGTAATCCCAGCTACTGGGGAGGCTGAGGCAGGAGAATGGCTTCAACCCATGAGGCAGAGGTTGCAGTGAGCCGAGATCCTGCCACTGAACTCCAGCCTGGGTGATAGAGCAAGACTGTCTCAAAAATAAAATAAAATAAAACAAAATGGAATTAAGTTATCAAAACTTAACATTCCAAAGGAAAAAAGAAAAAGCCTCCAAATAAATAGGGCAATTATCAAAACATGAAGGGTAAATTACTTCATTCTAGTTGAAAAGGAATTATTGGCCAGGCATGGTGGCTCTCACACCTGTAACCCTAGCACTTTGGGAGGCTGAGGCAGGAGAATCCCTTGAGCCTAGGAGTTCAAGACCAGCCCGGTCCACTGTAACTGTGGCTCACACCAGTAATCCCAGCACCTTGGGAGGATCATTTGAGCTCAGGAGTTTGAGACCATCCTGGGCCCCTTAGCAAGACCCTGCCTCTACTAAAATTCTAAAAAATTAGCTGTGTATGGTGGTGCATGCCTACATTCCTAGCTACTCAGGAGGCTGAGGCAGGAGGATTGCTTGAGCCCAGGAGTTTGAGGCTGCAGTGAGCCGTGATTGCACCACTGCACTCCAGCCTGGGCAACAGAGCAAGACCCTGTCTCTAAAAAACAAACAAACAAACAAACCCAAAGATCATGACTCCTAATGGGGATCCCCTCCCTTCTCCTATTGCTGCGTTCACACTGGGTTCCAGGGACCTCTTCCTCCCGTAACCCGTTCACTCCTCCTTGCTGGTGCTGGGATGCTTCACCAGCCCCTTGTGGAAGCTCCAAATCTATCTACGCTTTTGTAAATAACCCCTTCATAACACTCAATGATGACCCTGTCTAAGGGTGTCATCTGTTTCCTGCAGGGACCATGACCATACTTTGCATGACTGATTTTTTTAGCCTGCACATCAATGCATCTAGCATTTCACTCTTTTCCAAATGAAAAGGAAACTACAAAAGAAAATAATAAGCTAACCGCAGAGTGCACAATTTTACATAACTATAAAATGTATTAGGCATTTTGCTGCAAAGAAAATGAAATAAAGATGTTTTATTATGTACATTAGTTAATGAGGCACAGGAAAGGAATGTTAAGAAAAGCAGGAATGTTTATCTAGTTCATGGTCCACGATAACCACAGATTGCTGCATTTGTAGCCACATGAGTCATTCAAAAGTGATATGAACATGCATACATAACAATTCTTCTGCTTTTAATGAAACATAAGAAACTGTCAAGCTTTGGAAATTAGAAACAAACATATTCAATGCTTTTTGAAAAATCAGGCCTTATTTAAAAAGAAAAATGTTCTATCATCAAATGTATTATGCATTTCTTTTTTATCATTTGAAATAATAGCTTATAAATAACATTGGTCCAGAACTAATAAATGAATTTTTACAAGAGCTCTCTCTCCCTCAAATAGGTTTAAATTTGCTTTTCAAAATAAACAGCAAATTTCCTGGATGTAAGGAAGAGAAAGGAGTTTCCAGAATTAAAATCCAATTGCTTTTCTGTTCTATTTTCTTTTTTTTTTTTCAGTAAGAACACAAGGTGAGATCTACTATCTTAACAAATTGTTCAGTGTACACTGCAGTATTGTTGACTATAGGTGCAATATTGTACCACAAATCTCTAGAGCTTATTCACCCGACCTCACTGAAACTTTATGCCTATTGATTAGTAACTCCCCACTCCCCTCAGCCCCTGGCCACCATCATTTCACTCTTTGGTTCTATGAAGTTGACTATTTTAAATATCCCATATAAATTGAATCCTGCCATATTAGTCTTTCTGTTAATAGTTTATTTCACTTAGCGTAATGTCCTTAAGATTTATCCAAGTTGTTGAATAATTGCAGAATTTCCTTCTTTTTAAAAGCTAAATAGTATTCCATTGTATGTGTATATACATTTTCTTTATTCATTTCTCTGCCGATGGACGTTTAGATTGTTTGTGTATCTTGGATATTGTGAATAATGCGGCAATGAACCTGCAAATGCTAATACCTCTTTGGGATCCTGATTTCAATTTTTTTGGATAAATATCCAGAAATAGGGTTGCTAGGTCACATGGCAGTTCTATTTTTACATTTTTTAGGAACACCCATACTGCTTTCCTTAGTGGCTGCACCATTTTGCATTCCCATCAACAGTATGCAAGGATTCCAATTTGTCCACTTCTTCACCAATATTTGTTGTGTTTCGGTTTTTCAATGATAGCCATCCTGACAGGTGAGAGTTGATATCTCACGGTGGTTTTGATTTGCATTGCCCTGATGATTAGTGATGATGAGCACCTTTTATCCTCTGGGAGCCTCCCATTTCCTGTCTCTCATTGATGAGAATTTGCCCATGAGAGGTTAATGTCCCTATACTCTCACAATGTGTCAACTAGCTTCTTTCATTGCTGTTCAAGATGCCAGAGCCCATGCTATTCAGATCCTTGGCCCATTTTTGAAAATTGGGTTTTGTTTTTTGCTATTGAGTTATGAATTCCTTACATATTTTAGATGTCAACCCTTATCACATACATCGCTTGCAAATACTTTCTCCCATTTCATAGGTTTTCTTTTCACTCAGTTGATTGTTGCCTTTGCTGTGCAGAAGCTTTGTGATTTGATGAAACTTTGCTTGTTTATTTTGTTTTTGTTGCCTGTGTTTTGGGGGTCATATCCATGAAATCATTGACAAGACCAATGTCAAAGAGCTTTTCCCCTATGTTTTCTTCTAGGAGTTTTACGGTTTCAGATTTTATGTTTAAATCTTTAATCCATTTTGAGTTGGGTTTTGTATGTGACGCAAGATAAAAGTCCAGTTTCCCCCTTTTGCACATGGATATCTGATTTTCTCAATACCATGTGTTGAAGAGACTATCCTTTCCCCATTATGTATTCTTAGCACCATTGTTGAAGATCAGTTGACTATGTACATGTGAATCTATTTCTGGGCTCTCTATTCTGTTCCATTCACGTATATGTCTATCTGTTGGCCAGTAACATACTGTTTTGATTACTGTAGTTTTGTTATACATTCTGAAATCAAGAAATGTGATGCCTCTATCTTTGTTCTTCTTTCTCAAGATTGATATGGCTATTCATGGTCTTTTGTGGTTTCGTATGGACTGTAGAATTGTTTTGTCCCTGTCTTCAGATGACATCATCTAATATATGGAACACCCTAAGACTCCATTTTTTAAACATGTTAGAACTAATAAAGGAATTCAATAAAGTTGCATAATACAAAATCAACATAAAAAAATCAGTTGCATTTTTATACATTAACACAGAACTATCTAAAAAGGAAATTAGGGAAACAATCCCATATATAATAGCACCCAAAAGAATAAAATACTTGGGAATAAACTTAACTAAGGAGGTGAAAGACTTGTATACTGAAAACTACAAAATACTGATGAAATAAATTAAAGAAGACACAAACAAATGGAAAGACATTTCACTCCTGGGCTGCAAGACTTAATATTGCTATTCTCCTTTTACAGAAAAATAAACAAACTCAAGTATGCAGAGTTAAGTTAATAATAATCTTTGATTCATTATACATCATCATCATCAGTCCACACATATCCCTCTTTTATTTCATTTTGAAAATAATAAAAGGAACACCCCATGTACCCATTATCCTAACCAAGAACTAGAATATTACTCATCAGTCACAAATCTCGTATGCTTCCCCACATTTTCTCAGCACCACCTACATCTTAGACGTCAGCCATTTGCCTTGCCTTAGCCCCAGCCTGTGCCTGACCAACTCACCTAGGCTACCAAGTTCCCTTCTAGGCTGATTAGAGTTGGCTATCCCCTTGACTTGTCAACTCTGCAGCTGGGCCAACCATACACACCCAGAGTTCCTAGTTCCTCCTGCCCTTTATGGACTCTGACAAAAGGCCACACTGCAGGGCATAGGCTTGGCATCTTGAACAGCAACAAAAGAAGGTAACACATTGTGAAAGTACAGGGACATTAACTTCTCATGGAAAAATTCTCACCATTAGGAGACAGGAAATGGGAGGCTCCCAGAGGATAAATTTCTTCTTCCCTTCCTCTTGTCTATGGACTATACCTTACAGCTTTCCAGAGAAGTTTCACTGAGTGGGACACAATTGCCTAGTGCCCCGTTGTGTCTCTGTTTGGCTCATTTTGAAGTGATAGTCAGCAAGGTTGTGCATCATTTTGTGTATTAGTTTGTTGGGGCTGCCATAACAAAGTACCACAGACTGGGTAGCTTAAACAACAGAAATGTGTCTTCTCACAGCTCTGGAGGTGGAAGTCTGATCAAGGTGTCAGCAGCACTGGTTTCTTCTGAGGCTTTTTTTTTTTTTTTTTTTTTTTGAGATGGAGTCTCACTCTGTTGCCCAGGCTGGAGTGCAGTGGCACGATCTCGACTCACTGCAACCTCCACCTCCTGGGTTCACACCATTCTCCTGCCTCAACCTCCCAAGTAACTGAGACTACAGGCGCCTGCCACCACACCTGGCTAATTTTTTGTATTTTTAGTAGAGACAGGGTTTCATCGTGTTAGCCAGGATAGTCTCGATCTCCTGACCTCATGATCCGCCTGCCTCGGCCTCCCAAAGTGCTGGGATTACAGGCGTGAGCCACCAGGCCCAGCCTGAATCACTTCTTTAAAGACCGAATCTCCAAATACAGTTACATTCTGAGGTACTGGGGTTAGGACTTCAATATGTGAATTTGGAGAGAACGTAATTTAGTCCATGCCATTTTGTGTAACTTTATGTCTTCTTTTGCTTCCCTTCTCTTTTTTCTCACCTCACCTTGGGCTTGTATCTTCCAAATAAAACACTAATAGTTTCATCCTTGACACCAGCTCTGTAGAGATCTGGGCTAATGCAACTCTGTCACATACCTGTGGCTTCCTTCCTTTCCCACAATCTTGCTGCCTCGTCACAGCTAACCAACATCCTAAACTTGGTCTTTTCACATAAGTGTTGTGTCTAAATTATATATTTTTCAGTTTTACCTGTTTCTGAATGTTTAAAAAGAATGTAGCTGGGCATGGTGGCTCATGCCTGTAATCCCAGCACTTTGGAAGGCTGAGGCAGGCGGATCATGAGGTCAAGAGACAGAGACCATCCTGGCCAACTTGGTGAAACCCCGTCACTACTAAAAATACAAAAATTAGCTTGGTGTGGTGGTGCGCACCTGTAGTCCCAGCTACTCGGGCAGCTGAGGCAGGAGAATCGCTTGAACCTGGGAGGTGGAGGTTGCAGTGAGCCGAGATGGAGCCACTGCACTCCAGCCTGGGCAACAGAGAGACTCCATCTCAAAAAAAAAAAAAAAAGAGTGTACCATTATATGTTGTCTTCTGATGCTTTTTCCCACTCAGCACTATATTAATAAAATTCATCTCTTTGATTTGAATAGCTGTAATTTATTCATTTTTACTTGCTGCAGAATATTCCATGGTAAGAATATACCACAATGTAAACCTTTTTTTTGTCAACAGACATTGGGCTCTGTTCTACAAAGGCAGATGGCCAAGCAGCACACATAACAGGCGCCCTAGAGACCCTCTGCTGGGGATGCCTTGAGAAAAAGCAGTAGAAGGAGTGCAGGTCCCCTGCTGTCAATTTCATCTGGGGCACTACACAGACGGCTAAAGGAGCCCACCCTCAGAATCCAAAAGAGGGTCCCTAAACATTTTGGGGATTGTAAGCTCTATGATGAAGGAGGCACCAGCCTCTCTACTGGCATCATCAGAGGTTGTGTTTGCAGCTAGGCAACACTGCAAACTAGCAGCAGGATTTGCTTCATTAGCATCGATGTTTGGGGAACAAGGAGCCCTTCCCTCCCCTGACAGCAGCAACAGAATGGGGTCTAAGCCTTGCATTTGATGAGACTTCACTGCCCTAAGTCATGGGTCATTGCCAGTTTCCATGGAGCTCCTCAAGAGCCTGACTTCTTTTCTGGGAAACCAACTTCTAGAACACTTTGACATGTTAGCATTGTCCTCTGAGGTAGTTAATGGTTTGTTTGTTTGTTTGTTTGTTTGGAGATGGAGTCTCATTCTGTCGCCCAGGCTGGAGTACAGTGGCACAATCTCAGCTCACTGCAACCTCCACCTCCTGGGTTGAAGCGATTCTCCCACCTCAGCCTCCCAAGTAGCTGGGATTACAGGTGCCCGCCACCACGCCTGGCTAATTTTTGTATTTTTAGTAGAGATGGGGTTTCACCATGTTGGCTAGTCTGGACTCGAACCCCTGACCTCAAGTGATCCACCCGCCTTGGCCTCCCAAAGTGCTGGGATTGTAGGTGTGAGCCACTGTGCCCAGCCTACTTAGTGTTTCTAATCCCCAGGATATATATCTAGGAATGAAACTGCTGAGTCATAGGGTATGTGAATACTCAATGCTAATTTAACCTCATACCCATAATATACCAGATCCCACTAATCGTTCTAGGATATCCTCCAAGTATTTTCTAATCATTTCAGTTTTGCCAGTCAGGTAGAGAGCAGCATCTCCCTGTGATTTTGACTTCACTTTCCCTGCTCGCTAGTGAAAATCACTTCATGTGCATATGGACCATCTGATTCTCTTTTGCAAAATGCCTTTTCACCCGTTTTTGTGTTGATTTGTCATTCTCTTGCCAATTTGTAATAATTATATGTATATATTCTTACTGCTAACCCTTAGGACTTTTTAATCTTCTCCCAATTTGTAACTTTTTTAAAATTTTCTTTAAGGTGTCCTATGATGAGGAAAAGTTCTAAGCTTTAGCGTAGTTGAATTTATTAGTCTTTTCTTTTGTACTCAGCCCTTTTACTGTCTTCTATAAGAAATCTTTCCCTATCCAAGGTTACAAAAACAAATTTCAAAATGATTCATAGATCAAATAATAAATCATAATAGAAATTAAAAATTAGTTAGAATTAAAGAGTAATGAAAATGCCATATACCAAGCCTTGCAAAACATGGCAAAATAAATGTTTTGGGGAAAATGTAGTCTTGAGTATTAATATTAGAAAAGAAGAGTTGTAAATTAATAAGCTAAATATCCAACTTAAGAAACATGTCAGAGACCACTCATCCTGACCAATATCACTCTCCCAACCTTCCTTGAAGTTGCAGTGGCTGTGATTGTCATTTCTTTTCTTTTGTGAGATGAGGGTTTTTGCTTTGTCATCCAGACTGGAGTGCAGTGGTGTAAACCTGGTTTACTGTAACCTCAAACTCCTGGGCTCCAGCGATTCTCCCACCTCAGCCTCCCAAATAGCTGGGACCACAGGTGTACACCACCAAGCCTGGTTGTTATATTTTTTTGAAAGATAGGGTCTCACTATGGTGCCCAGGCTGGTCTTGAACTTCTGGTCTCAAGCAATCCTCCCAGCTCAACCTCCCAAGTGTTGGGTTTCTGACTGTTAGCCACCACACATGGCCTTATTATTGTCACTTCTAGGCCAGGTTGGTTGAGTATTCACTTTCCTGGGACCCATCTCCCAATTTACCAGGTGGGTAATGCCTGGGTCACCTTGAAGTCCAAAATTGGAGACACCATAACCACGCTGGAGACACCAGGAGCAACCCAAGTCCCTGAGTCACTAGCTAGAGGACAGCCACAGAGCATTACCCAACCTGGAACATCCAAAGTGGACGTTGATGAGGAAAATGTAAACTCTTAGTGTGTGAAGTCACTGAGATTTGGGGGTTGTTTGTTATAGCATGAGCCTAATACAGGAAGTAAAAAAAAAAAAAAAAAGAAGAATTCCAAAGGAAACAGAAGAAAATAGAAAATAAAAAGCAGAAATCAGTGAAATTGAAAACAAAGAAACAACAGAAAGGCCCAAGAAAGGGACCACTGTTCTTTCCTGAACCTTAGGAAAGCCATCAGATAAGTGTCCGATTCTGTTCTTAGTCCTCTTGCCAAGTCTATTTTCCTCTCCCCACTCTGTTCACAAGAAGAGCATATCGAGAACCTGCATATATAAAGCTGTGTGGGTTGGATTCTTTG
Source organism: Pan troglodytes (assembly GCF_028858775.2). Taxonomy (NCBI): domain Eukaryota; kingdom Metazoa; phylum Chordata; class Mammalia; order Primates; family Hominidae; genus Pan; species Pan troglodytes. Next base: position 166,366,927 of record NC_072403.2, read on the forward strand.
TTGCTTATACCTCCAATGGCCAAATACATTTTCTTTCGTCACAGGAACTAAAGGAAAGAGATGGTCTGAGCACAGAGAATGAATCTAGGAAAGAGGTGACTGGTTTGGGCTGCATCAGGAAAATGCGAAGGCTAAAGACCAGAGCAAGAGACCAAAATGCAGGGAGTACAGGTGGAAAAGGTCAAGTGGAACAGAGGTGCCCAGGGCAGGAGAGCAGGGCTTCCTGGCAAGCTTAGGACGCGTGCTCCCCCTGCAAGGAGAGAAGGAAAAAGTAAGAGTTTTCTTATTTGCATGCATCAAGTATTTTCCATTGCCAAGAAGAGAATTCAATCCCATTTCCCATGTAATGAGTGAAGGGTAGTCTATGTTTCCAGTTAATTCTACAAGAGTGCTTTTGAAAAAAGTACTCCAAAGAATTAATTGGGAAAATGATCATACAGAGCCCTGGTAACAGTCATCATCATCATCCATTGCTGTTTACAAAGGAGTCTCTGTATTTAACCATCCAGGATCTCTTTATTTTAATTTGTTTTCTTTGTTGAACTGCATCATAATTGAGTATCTCCTGCTACTTGTTATCTTTTTGCAGTTCAGGATGTGTGGGGGAGCAGAATTTCCACTTGTTTTCTTTCATCAACAAAGTAGAACATCACAGACTCAGATGAGCCCTATGTAGCAATATGCAAAGGACATTACTTGAAAACTCAACTTTCTTGTTCTCAGACTTTTATTAATGCAGTTTGTTGTCTCCAAAAGAGCAGCAACAATATTCTCAGTGGTTCTACCACTCAACCCCTTGGGATGAAGGTTCTTAGTAATATTTCACTATTTAGTCTACAGCCTATGTATGTATGTACGTTTTGTTTGTTTGAGATGGAGTCTCACTCTGTCACCAGGCTGGAGTGCAGTGGTGCAATCTGGGCTTACTGCAGCCTCTACCTCTCAGGCTCAAGAGATCCTCCCATCTCAGCCTCCTGAGTAGCTGGGACTACAGGTGCACACCACCACACTCGGTTAATTTTGTTTGTTTGGAGGCAGGGTTTCACCATGTTGTCCAGGCTGGTCTCAAACTCCTGGGCTCAAGCAATCCACCGGTCTCAGCCTCCCAAAATGCTGAGATTACAGGCATGAGCCAACTGTGCCCAGCCAGCCTTAGTATTTATAGACCTGGTTTCCTCAGGTCCAAATCCCTCTCCTTCAATCAAATGTTATACAACTGCAACTGTCCTCCATGTTGCCTCCATTTATAGAGCATTCTATGACCTTACCTCCCCACCATTAACTTTTCCCTGGCTAATTTGAAACTGCCTGTACGAGCTTTAAATGAGTTCTTTGTGGACTTCGGAAAGTGCTTACATTCTCAGCAGTTCCTGTAATCCTGTAACCAAAGAAGCGTTGTTGATGGCCTAGGCTTATTCTTCCTATAAATATGATTGAGTTCTGACACCTGGTATAATGTTTTCTTCAAAATGAGAGCCAATGTAATAAAATTCTTTATGGAATAGTCTGCAAAATGCTTTCATATATTAATAAAATTAAAACAATTTTCACAGAAAATTTTAATAATTTTTTCTAACTTCTTTTCTGATTGCAGTTAATTTTACCATCTAGTTACTTCAATAATATTTTCTCTGCCTACAGAGCAAATATAAGGGTAAATTATACAGACCCTGCTTTAGAAAGGCTCACAATTCAAGCTGGTCTAACTAACACGATGAGTCAATGCTATGGAAAAACAGAAGAGACCAGTTAATTCTGTTCAGAGTAAGATCAAGGAGGACCTCATATGGATGACCTTGGGACTTACTGGGGTAACTAGACCGAGAAGGATGAGTCCATTATCGGGATTTAAGAATCCAGAATTAAGTGCTAAGTAAGGGGTTTAAGGAAAGCATTGGCAAAAATTCACTAATTGTTTTCTTTTTTTTTTTGAGATGAGTCTCGCTCCGTCTTCCCAGGCTGGAGTGCAGTGGCGCAATCTCGGCTCACTGCAAGTTGCGCCTCCTGGGTTCACGCCATTCTCCTGCCTCAACCTCCCGAGTAGCTGGGACTACAGGCGCCCGCCACCACGCCCAGCTAATTTTTTTTTTATATTTTTAGTAGAGACGGGGTTTCACCGTGTTAGCCAGGATGGTCTCGATCTCCTGACCTTGTGATCCACCTGCCTCAGCCTCCCAAAGTGCTGGGATTACAGGCGTGAGCCACCGCGCCCGGCCTCACTAATTGTTAGTTTACCACCTACATGAAGTCTTATACCCTGGCTTTGTATTTTATGTTGGCTAAAGAGTATGATTCAATAAGACTATAGGATAAAGGCACCATTAAAGGTGCTTCAGTGGCATTCTTTCATTGAGGAGAAATCTGCAGAAGGGTAGCACTTTCTAGTAAAACATAGTACTCTAAGCACGGTTAGCTTACATGTTCTTCCATTAATTTAAGTGCCTTAAAAACAAAAGGAGAAGCAAAACCTTGAAAGATCTTGGTTTAATTCTTTTCTTCTCTAAAAGTAGGTTTCTGTTTTTTGGAGGGGATTTAATTGCTCATCTGATCTGAATGCCCATGACCAGCTCTTGTTTATCATTGGCATGGCCATAAACACAAACAATATAAAATGCCAATTTAACCAATCCACCATGCTTGTTTTTTCTTTTTTCCTAGGAATTAACAGTGGCAGGCCCTGGAAATAGATGGGTAAGAGCAAATCTGTGGTCATCAACTAGGTGCACAGTCCAGTGGGTGTGTGAGATGCATGCACAGGGCAGACAGTAGAGCCTGCAACTGTGATGGAATTAACAGGGTAGGCCCTGGAAGATGAGTAAAAGCAAATCTGCGGCCATCACTAGGTGCACAGTCCAGTGGGGGTGTGTGAGATGCACAGGGCAGACAGTACAGCCTGCAACTGTGATGGAATTAACAGGGTAGGCCCTGGAAGATGAGTAAAAGCAAATCTGCGGCCATCACTAGGTGCACAGTGCAGTGGGGGTGTGTGAGATACACAGGGCAGACAGTACAGCCTGCAACTGTGGCGCAGGCGCAGAACGGGATTGAATTTCGCTAAAAAGACAAGGGAAGAAAAAGTATGGTCTCTGTCCTCAGGGCATTGCAACCCATTAGGCTGAATCATATGAACTGCAGATTATGCAGGTAAAATATGGCCACATATCCACACCTTCATAGGGCTCTGCCTGACACACGGAGGACACAATCACAAGAGCCAAAGCAGGGAAGGGGCAGGGAAAAAGTGGACACAACCCCACCCCAGTCCAGTGGTGCGGATCAATAAACCGAGACTTACGGCCAACCTGAAACAGATTCTATTCATGAAAGTCCTTCCAGAAACAACATTCAGGATGACGGCATCAGTGTTAGCCAAGTGTCTGAGTGGTCTGGGTGTCACAGCTGTGTGTGTGCCCAAATGGATGAAATTCATGTACAACCAATAAGCCCCACAAAAGTGATTGTTATGCTGAGCCGAACAACCATTTTTTACTTCCCTTTGTCTCTCCCATAGCTTCTCTTTCCTTTTCACTTCCTGGACCTACCAAAGCCTTGGGTGGGGAGGCATCCAGTGACTGTCCTTTTCAGCTTCAACAATGGCAGCACAATCTCTTGGCTTTGTATTTGTGTAAGAGTTCCTTTTCACGATGAGAATGTCCAAAATAGATACCATTCTACATTATTCCTTTATTTAAAACCACAGGAAACATAGAAACGAGTTTGAGGAATACCACTTCAAGATGGGAATGGGAGGCAAAAATGCTTCAGCCAACTAGGAGGTGGGCAAAATGCTCCGATTCCCTTTGTTTTCATATACGATTTCATTGAAGGAAGTGGAAGGGATTTAATAGAAAAGATATGATGATGACAAATCAAGTCAATATTAAAAGAATACTCTAGGCCGGGCGCAGTGGCTCACGCCTGTAATCCCAACACTTTGGGAGGCTGAGGTGAGCGGATCACCTGAGGTCGGGAGTTCGAGACCAGCCTGACCAACACGAAGAAACCCCATCTACTAAAAATACAAAATTAGCCGGGTGTGGTGGCACATGCCTGTAATCCCAGCTACTTGGGAGTCTGAGGCAGGAGAATCACTTGAACCCAGTAGGCGGAAGTTGCAGTGAGCCAAGATTGTACCATTGCACTCCAGCCTGGGCAACAAGAATGAAACTCCATCTCAAAAAGAAAAAAAAAAAAAAAAAGTGTGTCCAATCACAGACTTTTGTCATTTCTTGAGTTCTGAATCGGCTAAAACATCCGAGTGAGTTTTCTAACAGTAAAAGCTGCATCTCTAGGCCACTGACCACACTGCAGCCCTCTGACAGTGTCACACTGGCATTATTTTGCTGCTTATGGACAAAAGAATGAGCAATTTCCTGTTGGCCAGCTCTGAATACCTTATTCACTAGAGGCTGAGATGGAGTCAGTACTGCTACTACAGGAACACGAGTCAACATCTCCTAAATGCTGTGTGCCAGACTATGCGAAGAAAGGGCCTTAAAAACATTATCTCATTTAATCACCATAAGCCTTCGAAGTAGACGCTATTATTATCCCCATTTCATAGATAACTGAGGAGTGGAGAGGTCAGTCACCTGCTTCAAGTCACAGATCTCATAAGTGGCAAAGTGAGACAGCTGGATGATCCAACTTCAAAAGCTGAGCCCCCGCCTGCTTCTATCTGCTTGATGCAAATTCCCAAAAGTCAAAGGCTTCTAAATTCGTGCTAATTCCTCAAATCCCTCCTCTTATCCTGGTGCAGCCTCAGTTGGAGTGACAGGAAGTTTAGATATGAGTAAGAAAACAGAACCTGACACTGAGTTAAAAGGACAATTTCTTCCTTCAGAGACAATCTTACTTTATATTAAACTTCATTTCTGAAGCTCCCTGATTCTCTAAAATAATCAAAATGTTCAGCCCAAGATATGTCAAAATGGTGAAGAAATATCTTAAAATCCAGTTTTCATCCCTCTAACAATAAAGTTAAATCCTCCCCTTTAATGGGTCTAGTCAGTGGAAGAACATTTCTCTCATTTTAATCATTTTTCTCCTGATATTTTCTCTCCTTTTAATCATTTCTTCACAAACATCTGAATGTTTATGCTCCAGGCAAGAGGAGAGAAAATGATGAGAATATCCTTATCCCTGGGTGTGAGGAGTAATTACTCCACTGCCCTTTTAAATACCTTTGAGGTTTATTTCTTAATTTTTTTCCTCCAACTTCAGTTTCACAACTTCTTCATGAAACAAGGAGCTTGGTAAAGGAGGCCAGCAAGTAACAGGTTGGCTGTGAGCGTGACATGAATGCTCAGGCTGTAAACTGTCTTCCTCAGAGAGCAGTGACTCCAATGGTCAGTGACATGCAGGAGGAAACGCAGGATTAGGACAAACTTTCCTTAAATGTAGCCTCACGTTTTAATCCCTGAGGTATGTTGTAAATGGGCAGCGCATGAACAGGTGATCAACTCAGAAGACGAGCTTCATAAAGGTTGCCATAGAACTTTAGAATATGCCTATGGATGGCCAAGTTACAACCAGAATTGAGTCCTTAATCACTGACCCCATGTGTATTTCTATGGAAGGGGAGTGCAGTATGTGGCCCAAAGGTTCTGAAAAACTGTGTGTGACAGTCTCCTGGCTGTGTAGCATTTTTTGTTGCTTATAGACAAAATTTCTCTCCTCTATCCAAATCAGTAGGCCATAGGCCATTATTTAAGACAAATTTTTGAGTATAAAAAATTTGTCTTTTATATACACACATGCACACATATATAGGGTTTGGGACAGACTCCACACCCCTAAAACTAGAGGAAAAACAAGGCCCTCTAGCAGGTCTGAACATGATGTAATCACTTTTTCCTTTACTTATGTAAAAGGTACCCTTGTCAAATTAGCACACTTCTGGCAACAATTCTGGCCCCAAATAAATAGAAACTTTAAGTTGAAACTTGGCAATTGTGAAATTTCCAAATAATTAAAAGGTAAATTTTACAGTAAAGAGACTAATTTTTTTCTAATTTCAAATGCTATAGGCTATAAAATATATATTTAAATTCCCTTAGGTATTACCAAATGTGTGTTGAGGTCCTCAACTGGGGTTGAGGGACCCTAACTAGGGTTAATACATCATGCAAAATTTTCCACGTATTGGAAGAAACATCAGAAATCAGCTTTTGTGTGCTCCTTAAGCCAGTTTTAAAATAGATTTTAAAATATTCACCTTCCAGCTGATTAGCATGAAAGGTTTGAAAAACATACAAAAGCAGAGTGCTATGGATTGCATGTTTATGTCCTCCCAAAATTCATCTGTTGAAACCCTAATCTCCAAAGCAATGGTATTAGGAGGTGGAGCTAATACCATAAGTGGGCCTTTGGGAAGTGAGTAGGTCCTGAGGGTGGAGCCTTCATGAATATTAGCGCCCTCACAAGAAGGGAAAGGAGAGCTTGCTTGCTTCCTTTCTTTCTCTCTGCCATGTAAGGATGCAATGGGAAGATGATGGCTATCAGCAAACCAGGGTAAGGGTGCTCACCAGGAACTCACCTTGATCTTGGACTTCCCAGCCTCCAGAACAGTGAGAAATTTCTGTCATTTAGGCTACCCAGTGTATGGTATTCTGTTATTGCAGCCTGAGCTGATTAAGACACAGAGTAACTCACAAAATAAATAACATCAAGTATCACTGGCCAAGCCAATGAGCGGCCATACCAAAAGTAGTTTACTTTTAAGATGTCCATCTTCCACAGAATCTCCAAAGAAGTAGCTTGCAGTAGTCTCATCCCCACGGAAATGATGCAGTGATTTTATGCACAAGTGTAGGAGCAAAATGTGAACTAATGGTCTACAAAACTAATCTCATCTACAATAGGAGAAAACAAGTCAGGCCTACTTCTCCATACCATTCATGCCTATGGTGGCAAAAGGCAGCATGAGTCTCATGCTTTGCTGGTGACATTCAAATGTCAGACAGATTTACTTACTCGAGCTCTTTGGCAGATGAAAAGTTTTGTGTCAATACCTCAGGGTTTGCTGCAATACTAACAACCTAAAGAGGAATGTTCATGGTCTTCCAGGGAAAAAATTAAAAAAGCCCACAAAATAGATTCTGAAATTTCAGGTTTGGTGGGGAAAGAACTGAGAGAGAAGCAGAGATAGGAAATGGACAAATATATAGACTGAAATACTACTTAAGGAAGATACAGGATTTCTTTTAAAATACTTGTTCTGAAAGAGATGGTACCCTCCCCCACCTCCGCCCAAGAGGCAGTTTTGGAAATGTGAGCACATTAGGGGCGCCACTGATGGGCGGCCGCTACTGAGATTTAACCTGTTGGAGCATGCGTGATACACAAGCCCTGCAGCTTACAGCCCTCACAACAAAGAACTGACTCATCAACACAACTTTCAATTGCCCCGCCAAATATTCATATAGATGGAAACTCAGTTTACAATAACAAATCTATGATCTCATTTCATTTTATATACAAACACACAGAGAATTTTCAGCCCAGTTTTAATATGCTTTGGATTTTTCAAGAATGCAATGAGAGAATTCTATAAATGGAAGGAAGCCTATATACTGAGTGATTATGAGCAAGAAAGCCAGAGCCAGGCTGCTTTCATTTTAATCCCAGCTCTGCCATTATTAGCACATAACCAGGATGACTAGCACATAACCTGGGTAACTCCCTCATATGTAAAACGGGACTAACAGCAGTACTCACCTCATAGATTTATTAGAAAGGTATTAGAACAATGCCAGGCACACAGCAAGCACTATATGAGTGAAGCCATTACAAACTAGGTATGCCTAGAACTTTATCAAGAATTGGCCACATTTTAGAAAATCATACTGCTGATATCAACCCCTTTCCTGGTATTGAACTACCAATGCAGCAGGTCTGAATTGATAACTACCACATTCATGGTGATTTTTCATATATTTATATTTATACACACACACACAAAGTATGTGCCCTGCTTAGTAGTTTAATTACATCTTGTAATATAACCATGCTAGAATATGTACATATGAAAATAATTATTTCATTATAAAATATCTTATCTGTTTCAGTTAGAACATCACTGATGGGTATGTTTTAGAGGCTGGTTATATTACCTGCTAGTTTCATTTCAGAATAGTAAATGGAGTGATGTTTTTATGAGTGAAGGTAAGCTTTATCATCCATGATTTTCATTTGAAGATTGAAAAGTGATGCTATAAAATATTATAATAGGGGTAGGTGTTGAGTTGTGTCTGGGAGAGTTTTAAAAATCACTCTTGTAAAGTATCCTGTCAAGGAGTTCAAGATCAGCCTGGCCAACATGGTGAAACTCCATCTCTACTAAAAATACAAAAATTAGCCAGGTGTGGTGGCGGGCACCTGTAATCCCAGCTACTTGGGAGGCTGAGGCAGGAGAATTGCCTGAACCTGGGAGGCAGAGGCTGCAGTGAGTTGAGATTGTACCACTGCACTCTAGCCTGGGTGACAGAGTGAGAATCTGTCTCAGAAAAAAAAAAAAAAAAAAAAAAGTTTAAAGAAATAAAAATAAAGAATCCTGTCAAAAAGCATCATCAAGCAACTTCATATGTGAACACACGTCCACAATTAAACCTGGATTACTACTGAGGCAAGCAGTTTCCATTAATTTCTAAGAAATCCATATTAAACTATTATTTATGTATGTCCATAGTAGAGGTTTACAAAGGTTTTTTGTGTGTGTGTGTGTGTGTGTTTTTTTTTTTTTTAGCAGCAATATATTTTTCAAACACAATTCAGGAGAAAACCTCAAATAAAAAGAAAGATGAAGCTGTGGAGGGTGACTGAAGGTAGAGGAGCCAGGAACTTCTCTCGCGGGTCCCGGGACTCCAGGGAACAAAGGCTGAAAAGCACCAATCTGGTTGGCCACTGCCTATAATGAAGACTGACTGCCGAATATTCACTTAAAGGATGGCTGTTCAATTCACAAGTGGCATTTTCCCCGCAGAAAAAGAGCTCACCAGCCAGCTAAGGCCTCCAAAGTGATTTAACTCATTATCCAGCGGAACCACAGCTCTTAGAGTTCTCCCCACAATCTGGGGAGTGAGAGGAGATGTTGCCGCCCACTTCCTGGGCACAAAGCCAGCTCAAGACAAGAGTAAAACAGGCAGGGCTGGCTCGCCCCTCGTACACAGCTCCCTCCTCATCACCAGTGCCCTACACGAGACCTCCCCAGCCCACACCCCACCCCCCTAGTGTGCTGAACACCCTGTGGTCACAAACTGCAAGCCTCTTCTCTCCATCTGCCAAACACCCTTGGGTCTCCATGAAATACCAGATCTTTTTCTTTTTGTTTTTTTTTGAGACAGAGTCTCCTTCTGTCACCCAGGCTGGAGTGCAGTGGCCTGATCTTGGCTCACTACAACCTCCGCCTCCAGGGTTCAAGTGATTCTCCTGCCTCAGCCTCCCGAGTAGCTGGGACTACAGGTGCCCACCACCACGCCAAGCTGATTTTTAGTAGAGACAGGGTTTCACCATGTTGGCCAGGCTGGTCTTGAACTCCTGACCCCAGGTAATCCACCCACCTTGGCCTCCCAAAGTTCTGGAATTACAGGCATGAGCCACTGCGCCAGGCCGAAATACCAGATCTTCATGGCAGTTGTCTTAGAGGTAGAGAGGAAAACAGCCAGACTGAGCCGCGTGTGGTGGCTCATGCCTGTAATCCCAGCACTTTGGGAGGCTGAGGCCGGCAGATCAGTTGAGGTCGGGAGTTTGAGACCAGCCTGGCCAACGTGGTGAAACCCCTTCTCCACTAAAAATACAAAAATTAGCCAGGCATGGTGGCGGGCACCTATAATCCCAGCTACATGGGAGGCTGAGGCAGGAGAATCGCTTGAACCTGGAAGGTGGAGGTTGCAGTGAGCTGAGATTGCGCCACTGCACTCCAGCCTGGGTGACAGATTGAGACTCCATCTCAAAAACAAACAAACAAACAAACAAAACCAGCCTGACTGAATTCAGTCACAGTAATTATACATGAGTGGTTGCTAGTTCCTTTAACCACACCGGAGGCATTTTAAAGGGAAGATGTTTCCTAACTCCAGTGATTTTCATGGGCTGAATTCCAGGCAGTTCAGCAAACTCAAGAATTCCGGTGGTATGAGAAAGGGCATTTTGGAATAGGGGATTTCGGCTCTGCCTAGGAAGATACCTCAGAAAATTCCCCTCGTGCAATTTCACTTTGCATATGCTTCTCCTGTTCTTCCATTTCTAATCCATAAAATCCCAAAATGCTTAGGAGGGTTTATTTTGATTTTTTTTTTAACAATACTGCCCTGCTGGCAACAGCCAAGATAGTCACTTGCTCATCTGAACATGCCTTGCACTTTCTTTTTCACTAGCTTCGTGTATGACGCAAAACAGAAATATTTCAATTACAGGTGACTAAGAGTAAGAAAAATATACAACTATATTTAAAATACTTAAATTAACAAGATAGTACTTTTCCATTCTAACAAAATATCATACATTCAGTTTAAACAAGAGTTAATATCCAGACACACGTTTTCAAAATACCTGATGCTAGTTGAAAATTAGTGACCATGAGGCTTTCCAAGATATTTCTAATTAGCAAACTGTGTACAATTTTGAAGAACTGTACACACCATGCTGGAAGACAGACACTGAACAGGTCAAAATGCAAACTGATGTATCTTTCATCAACCTAAATCTTGTTGCTTCACTTTTCTAAATGATACTTTGGCTGTCAGCGAATCTTATAGCTTCTTTTCCCTTAAAGACAATAATATATAACAACAACACCCCACACAAATAACCATAAACTTCTTTGTGTGAAATAAGCCCTATCAAAATGTGTTCATGTATTTCTGTACCAACTGATCTATACTGAGACTGTCATGAAAAAGGTATCAAACAAGTGTAACAGGCCTACACTTAAACCTCTGCCTCAAAGGAGAAATCAGATACTTGCCACGTTATTGCAAAGTCAAAGCTGCTACACTTAAAATATGGTAGATAGTTTAGAAAAATCAAATCAAAAATGTTTTCTCACTGGCTTTTTCAGATAAAGAAGTTGGACCACAAACCAACACATCTGTGTGAAAATAGCCACCAATTTTAGTCCCCCCAGCCCCTCAAAAAGGAACAATGCCACCAGTCCCTCACAATGACCATAACGTCTCTGGCCAGGACTGCGATTTCTAGTGCGTGTCTTCACATTCTATCTCTGGGGAAGCAAGACAAACAGGCTCTACCCATTTCCCTCCTTTTGTCTCCACAAGCCAGCACCTAAGATCCTCTGAATTTGTTCCCATCCAATCCTGCAAACTTCCAAGAAGGGCAGTAGATAACTTTTCAAAAAAAAAAGAAATTGCGTAAGGTCCCTACATAATACTGAGGCTGAAACGAGAAGAGGCTGTCCACTGTAAAAGCAAGGCACTTGGGGCAGGAGCCAGGCAGGTGGCCTGAGCAGGGTCCCTCTCAGTGAGTCAACAGTTTGAGGCGCGTAAACCAGCTGACCAGGAGGGACGGTTCTGCGGACGAGGACTTCGTAGCTGAGGAGCCAGATTTCTTTTTGGTCCCTTCCTCCTGGAATGGAATCGTGGCGCTGCTGTGGAGATCTGAGTTGATGTAGCACCTGCTTCCTCGGATGTAGTCCGCACCCCGGACCAGATGCCGCTCGGTCGTGGGTCTGGAGAACCGGTATGGGGGAGAGGAGCTCTCTTCAATGATCGGAGGAATCCGCTCGTTACTGAAATACCGGCAAAGGGCATCCTCCCCTGTTTCCAGACAAAGTCCATTAAGTCACAATCCCAGCCGGGCGTGGTAGCTCACACCTGTAATCTCCGCACTTTGGGAGGTCGAGGTGGGTGGATCACGAGGTCAAGAGATCTAGACCATCCTGGCCAACATGGTGAAACCCCGTCTCTACTGAAAATACAAAAATTAGCTGGCGTGGTGGCGGGCGCCTGTAGTCCCAGCTACTCAGAGAAACGTTTGAACCCGAGAGGCGGAGGTTGCAGTGAGCCAAGATCGCGTCACTGCACTCCAGCCTGGTGACAGAGCGAGACTCTGTCCCCTCCAGAAAAAAAAAAAAAAATCACAATCCCCTGCACAGTGCTCTTTGGAGGGCCCTCGGCCTGCCCAGACTTCTGCCACCACCCTGAATTAGGGCACCATACCTTTACTGCTCTCCTCCCTGGATTGGCCACAAGGTCCCACCTGTGGCTGGGCCCACCAATGGGTGCTCTGGAAGCAGAAACGGGAAGGGTCCCTCATACTTTAGGCTGCTCTAGCGCCTGAGAGGTAGCACACGGGTCTCCTTTAGTGGGTGGGGACCATAGAGTGTAGTGCCCCGCGATGGCTGAACACGAACTGTTTATGCATTGTTTAATGCAGGGCATTCAAGCTGGGCATTCAGGGACATTCCCGAACAAGGAAAAGAGTGATCCTGCCCTAACTGCCAGCAGACCCCCTGGGATGGGGCTGGAATGTTAAGAAACTGAATAGAAACTTAAAATACAGGACACTTTGGTAACATGTAGCATCCTTGTGAAGCAGAAATTCTACACCCCAAAATGTGCAAAGATCTATGGACTCATGGATGCTTACTGAAACATTTATTTTTATGCTTCTTTTTATTTTTTGAGACAGGGTCTCACTGTCATTCAGGCTGGAGTGCAGTGGTGCCATCTCAGCTAGTTGCAGCCTCCATCTCCCAGGCTCAAGCGATCCTCCCACCTCAGCCTCCCAAGTAGCTGGGACTACAGGTGTGCACAACCACACCCAGCCGATCTCGAAATCCTGAGATCAAGCAATCCACCTGCCTCAGCGTCCCAAAGTGTTGGGATTATAGGCATGAGCCACCACACCTAGCCTACTGAAACCTTTTTCAAATTTTAAAATTTTCTAAATTTTCTAAATTCTAAGTTTTCTAAATTTTAGAATTTAGAAAATTTTAGCCTTTTTCAAATTTTAGAATTTGAAAAAAAAAACCAAAACAAAACCTAAATTTCCAACAGTGGCACGTTGAATAAATAGGCGCTAGAGCCATAAGATGGCATACTAATACGGCTATATTCTTTTCAAATATGGTGTCGATGATATTCATTTTGACATAGTATTATTGAATATTTACTTCTCCCTTTTTTTTGAGACGGAGTCTCACTCTGTTGCCCAGGCTGGAGTGCAATGGTGAGGTCTGGGCTCACTGAAACCTCCGCCTCCCAGGTTCAAGCGATTCTCCTGCCTCAGCCTCCCGAATAGCTGAGATTACAGGCACCCACCACCACACCTGGCCAATTTTTGTATTTTTAGCAGAGATGGGGTTTCACCATGTTGGCCAGGCTGGTCTCGAACTGCTGACCTCGTGATCCGCCTGCCTTGGCCTCCCAAAGTGCTGGGATTACAGGTGTGAGCCACCGCGCCTGGCCAACTTCTCCCATTTTGCACATTTTTCTAAGTATATAAATGTAAATACAGGAACAACTGGAAATCACACGAAACATTCACAGTGATTATTTCTTAGGTCAGAGAAACAGATTCCAGCTGAGTTTTATTTTCTCATGCCTTCCATGTTTTTCAATGTACTTGCTTTACTTTTGTAATGAAAGGGGAACAGTCACATCGAAAAAGTGCCCATTGTCAAAAAGCCACATGTTGCATAAGTCTATTTATATGAAATGTCCAGAACAGGCAAATCCACAAAGTAGATGAGTGCCTGTCAGGGGCTGAAGAAGGACGGAATTGGGAGTGACTGCTAAAAGGCACAAGGTTTCTTTTTGGAGTGACAAAAACGTTCTGGAATAGTGGCAACTGGGGTACAACTCTGTGAATATACTAAAACCCACCTGACTGTATATTTTAAAAAGCTGAATTTCATGCAATGAGTTATATCTCAATAAAACTGCTATTTTTTTAAGTGGCTGTGTATAGATAGATACCTTTATTCCAAAACAATCATGCAAGAAAAATATGCAAGGAGGAGTGGAGGGAACAAGTATTTTTCCATTTCCCAATTTCACACCCCATAACCCTGACACTTCATCTCTCCATGTATAAAATAAAGGCTCAACCCTGGCTCAGAAGAACGGCAAGGAAGATGTTAACGTGTCTAAATCTAAACAAAGGACAGCCCTGCCACCTGCTGACTGCTCCATGGATACTCACACGTTAACTAAGGGGATCCTGAATGGTAGGTACCCAGGCATCTTTCCCTTCTTCACTTTAGCATAATACAGGTGAGATGGGTACTTAGGTGACAAACTTTACCAAGTCCCTAGAAAGGGTCAGGGGTCAATCAATCCCTTTGGAAGGTTAGGCCTCCAGAATTTTTTCTTCTTCCTTTTACTATCTAAAGCCTATTGTACTTTAACTTTTCAACTGCCCTTTGTTTCAACAACTGCAAAAACAATGTTATAATGTTCTGCCAATGATGACAATCAAATGCAATCTGGCAATAAAATGAGAATGTTTTAAAACATTTCACTCAAGACCAGCATAATAACCAGGGACTTTGATTACAGGGTGAATTAAACACAAATTTCTTTTCAAATAGTAACTGCCTTCTAACATAAGAAGGACTTGGAAGAAAAAAAAAAATCCATGTTTGTTCATCAGAAATCAAACAGACTCCAAAAATAAAAGCAACAAAATTTAGAATGAGATTGTTTAATGAAAGCTGGGCATGGTGGCACACGTCTGTAACACCAGCTATTCAGGAAGCTGAAGTGGGAGGATCACTTGAACCCAGGAGTTCAAGGCCAGCCTGGGCAACATAGTAAGACCCCATCTCAATTTTTAAAAATAAATTTTGAAAAAGATTGTTTAATGAATAATTTATTTCTATTCATTAAAAAATTAGACTATTGGCTGGGTATGGTGGCACATCCCCGTAATTCCAGCACTTTGGGAGGCTGAGGCAGGAAGACCACTTACAGCTAGGAGTTTGAGACCAGCCTGGACAACATATTGAGACTCCGTCTCTACCAAAAAAAAAAAAAATTAGCCAGCCGTGGTGGCGTGCACCTGTAGTCCCTGCTACTCAGGAGGCTGAGGCAGGAGGATCACTTGAGTCCAGGAGCTCAAGGCTGTAGTGAGGCATGATCACGCCACTGCACTCCAGCCTGTGTAACAGAGCAAGATCCTGTCTCTAAAAAATAAATGAATAAAAATTAGACCGTTAAAGTCTATAGCCTTTTTACAGCACTCAATGCTAATTAGGATATTTACAATCACTAACTAGGATTATATAAGTTTGCCATTCTAGAAATAAGTAGGATCTTAAAGATCTTCAGCAGTCCTAATTTTACAGATGAGAAAACGGGACTCAGAAAGGCCAAGTACTCAGTCTACTTATTATAACACATTTAGAAATAGAGGTGAAACCAGGCCCTGGGTCTGTTCACTCCCCATTTGCTGTTCCTTGGTTTGCTTGGATTAAACGTACCTTTCCTGCCATGACCTCGAGGTCTGGCAAAAGGGTCCACAATCCCCATCCAGTTCCCATCAGCAGGCATGGACAAAGGCCGCGGCTTGCCTTCAGAGGGACGAGAAAGAAGGTGACAAGTTTGATGAGTTCTGGAACTTCAGTGAACCCTTCCCTTTATGTATAACTTAGACCTCACAATATCACACCCACTTAGACACAAGCAATAACAAATTTTAAAATAAAAGTATTTTAAAGCACTGTATTTCCATAGCAGGAAATAGAGTGCTACTAAGATAGAGGCACATTAAACTTGAGCCTGTGAGTCTACAGAGCAAAGCAACTCCAAAGCTAAAACCCAGGCACTGAAAGTTAAAACTGTAACATGATCTCACCCAGTTGGGCTTTGATGCCAGGCAGAGTAATGACTCAACAAGGATCCGCTTGAGAGACATGAATAAAGGTCTCATACTTAGAATTTCATTGAGGTTTATGTTTTCATCAGATTACTCTTAAAGTCTGCCAAATTCATCCAACAGTTCCAACTAAGGCAGGGGGCGGGGAGGAGAAGTCAAGGCCGACGGCAGAACAAAACAAGCACTCGAAACTTACCATAAGATGGTGTTTTCTCTCTCATTTTTGTGGGCAGAATGTTGGTTTCCACCGAGTACCCAGGCAACTGATCCGAGTCTGCAATGGTGAATCTTCGTCTCCGGCTTTCCTGGTCCAAGAAGGAATTCGGGGACTCTGAACCCTTAGGACCAGGCAATGGTTGTTTGCACTTACTGGACCCTCCATAAACAAAACTGCCATTCTCATCCCTGGAAGATAATATGGACAATAATTAAGTTGTTTACAAAGATGTTCTCATACTGAAGAATTCCAGCAGTGCTGCCACCTCCGGCACACAGAAGATAATTTAAATTCTCCTTTTCCACTGGAGGAAAAGCATTCCTTTTGTCAACCCCAGTTGCCGCTCAAATACATACAGATCCTATTAAATAAGCAAAATACCATGACGTGATGAAATAAGAATAAATGCAGGCCGGACACAGCGGCTCCCGCCTGTAATCCCAGCACTTTGAGAGGCCAAGGCAGGTGGATCACCTGAGGTCAGGAGTTCAAGACCAGCCTGACAAACAAGGTGAAACCCCATCTCTACTAAAAATACAAAAATTAGCCAGGTGTGGTGGCAGGAGCTACATGGGAGACCGAGACAGGAGAAGTGCTTGAACCCAGGAGGCGGAGGTTACAGTGAGCTGAGATCATGCCACTGCACTCCAGCCTGGGCAATGGAGCGAGACTCCATCTCAAAAAAAAAAAAAAAAAAAAAAGAAGAGTAAATGCAGGCTTTTTTTTAATATCCAAACAAATATACCTTTGAAAAGACAGCTCTAGTTTTCCTGTGCTTCTGTGTGCAGCTGAATATCCTATTTACTACAGCAATCACACATTAAGGTATGCTCTAGCGAACCACGTTTCTCATGCCAAGAGTCGGATCTTTGCCAAAATCCAGCAAAAAAGACTTGATATATTATGAAGTTGTTAGATTTGAAAACCATGTCAAAAGATACAAAGGAACCTTTATAGTAACCAATGGAGAGTGATTCTTTTCTGAACCAAATACTACAAAAACCAGCAAAAGTTGGATCACTGATTCCATTCTAATTCTATCTACATGTCAGTTTAAAGTGTAGGATTAATTTGAGTCCAAGTTACCAGCTGCTTAGTTTTTTTGCACTTGGTAAATTCCATTAGGCAAATCAGGACAAAAACTGCTAGACAAAATACAGAATCAACTGAGTCCCAAAGCAATCTACTAATCAGCCATGTCTGTGTGTGGTATTCCCAGGTGGGATGGCATCCACCTACCCCTCCCACCCGCATATATATCTCCTTCCATACCTTTAAACCGGGCATATAACTCCCCATTCACAAAGCTTTCATGACTCATGACTTGTTTCTCAGTAATCCATTCCCATTTTTCATTCCTCAGAAAATCCTTCAGGAGTGGTGTGTGTGCACTCTCAAAAGCGTCTTCCCAAGCAGTTTAATCCAGCTCTCCTTCTAGCCCCAGGTTCCTTTATTTCTCACTATGTACACAGCACCCCTTTTCTTGCCACTACTCCAGGAACCCAGACAAGAATATTCTGGATCAAGGGAGGGCGCCTTCCTCCAGTTTCTGATAGAACAATCCACACATTAGTAGTGGAATGTCATGCTCTCTATATGCAGAGGGAAAGACTACCTGTAACTTTAAACACACTTAAGATCCTGCAAACCAGAATGCCCCGATCACCTGAGGTACATTCTCTACACGCTATAATAAGTTCTGAGTAAGCCAAGACTCAAGGAAATGGAAAACAATGTTGAATCTCTGCACCCAATGCAGAAGAAATACAATGAAGCAAATACCTCAGCTTCAAATGAAAACTAACAAACAAAAAATTCTGATAGAAAGTAAAATGTCACTGTAATAAAATCCAGCCTGAACTTTGTTTTATGAAATATTATAGCCTAATCATATATTTCTCAATATATGCTTGAATTATTGATAAGACCCTGGCAGTTCTGTAGGGTCAAAGACCGAGTCTGTTTTGTGTCAGAGGGTAACCCAGACCCAATACTCAGGAAAGATATGCTGAATAAATGAGCCAGATTGTCTAGTTTTATCAACATATATAAATATGTGAGTTGATAAAAATAAGCCTAGATCACACCTAAATCATCCTGTACACTCTATATACCACCCTCATTATACCATACAGTATTTAAGTTAGCCATGAAGGAAGCAACTATCTTTTTAAGAATTTATGGTACACACACACACACACACACACACACACGAAATGTTCATACCTACACTCACAAGGTCTGGGTTTTTCTGTTTTTTGTTTTTTTGTTTTTGAGACTAGGTCTCACTCTGTTGTCCAGGCTGGAGTGCAGTGGTATGATCATGGTGTATTGTACTGCAGCCTCGACCTCCTGGGCTCCAGTGATCCTACCACCTCAGCCTCCTGAGTAGCTAGGACCACGGGCGCACACAACCACACCCAGCTAATTTTTTAAATTTTTTGTAGAGATGGGGCCTCACTATATTCCCCAGGCTGGTCTTGAACTTCTGGGCTCAAGCAATCCTCTGAACTGGCCTTCCAAAGTGCTGGAAATATTGGCGTGAGATACCATACCTGGCCACATAGGTTTTTTTTCAAGTTCTATGAAGAACACATCTTTCTCAGCAAAATCAAGCTGCAACTCTCATTAATCTCACAGAAATACTTATTATCTACCCCCTCAAGATGAATTTACCATGGAGTTAATGAAACTTAACCTGCAGGGCCCCCAACAGACCCTTCCAAGGCCCCAGGAGAGCACGTTTTCATTCATTTTTCAAAAGTAAGGTATTGCTATATCCTTTTCTTTGTTTCTTTTTTGAGACAGGGTCTCGCTCTGTCACCCAGGCTGGATTGCAATGACACAAACTCTGCTCACTGCAACCTCCACCTCCTAGGCTCAAGCGATTTTCCTGCCTCAACCTCCTGAGTAGCTGGGACTACAGGCATCTGCCACCAAACTCGGCTAATTTTTGTATTTTTTTGTAGAGATGAGGTTTTACCATGTTGCCCAGGCTGGTCTTGAACTCCTGAGCTCAAGTGATCTGCCCGCCTCAGCCACCCAAAGTGCTGGGATTACAGGTATGAGCCACCACACCTAGCCAATACTGCCATATTCTTTTCTCAAAAGGGCCCTCCCCACCAAACTGTATAGCTTCAAGCCCCACAGAACCCAGATATGTCCCTACACTCCTATAAAATAAGGCTGATCATACTTTTAACGGCAGTTCCAGATTCAGCCCTGTCACACTGTGGCTCAGCAACTTCCTCTCTCAAGATCCTCTTTTCACACCACCATTTACAAACGACACCAACAGGAGACAAGCATACCATGACAATGGACAGCAACATACCGGGGAGAGTAGGGAACAGCTGGCGGAGGAGGAATATAAAGATCCAGGATGGCTGACTTCTCCCTCTTCAGTGAGGTATCCATAGTGCTTTCAGGGGACTGGGTTGTCATGGGTGGAGGTGAGGTCTGAAACAGGAGTAACATAGCAATGCAAAGAGTGGAGATCAATTCAGAGATGATTCTTGGTGTTCATTTCCCCTCCCCCAAACCAACACCAACCCCGTGTCTGAACAGGGACTGAGGTCATTCATGTGTTTACAGATATTCGCAATATTTAACTTATATTCTTCTTTGAAACCTTAGAATGAGCTGAGGGATTTGAATGACAATGTATAGTGGCAAGAAGCAGAGGCTTAGGAGCCAGGTGCCAGGGTTATGACTCTAGCTCTGAGCAAATCACTTAAACATCTGTGGCCTCCCTTTCCTCCTCTGTAAAGGAGTGATACTGATAATATCTCTTGCATAGAGCTGCAGTGAGAATTAGATGAGTTAGTTCATGAAAATTACTAGCAAGGCTGGGCACGGCGGTTCTTGCCTGTTATCGCAGCACTTTGGGAGGCCAAGGTGGACAATGGATTGCTTGAGCTCAGGACTTCGAGACCAGCCTGGGCAACATGGCAAAACCCAGCCCCTACGAAAAAAATATAAAAATTAGCCAGGCGTGGTGGCACACGCCTGTAGTCCCAGCTACTTGGGATGATGAGATGGGAGGATTGCTTGAGCCCAGGAGGCAGAAGTTGCAGTGAGCGAAGAGTATACCACTGCACTCCAGCCTGGGTAATAGAGTGAGACTCTGTCTCAAAAAAAAAAAAAAAAAAAAAAAAAAAAGAAAGAAAAGAAAAGAAAAAGCAATCAGTAGCAGTGCTACTATTGACTAGGAGTATTGCTTGGAACTCTGGATGTGATCCTGGCTAGACTTACTAGCTGCCCTTTTTTTTTTTTTTTTTTTTTTTTTTTTTTTTTTTTTTTTTTTTTTTTAAGATGGAGTCTGCCTCTGTCTCCCAGGCTGGAGCACAGTGGTGCCATCTCGGCTCACTGCAACCTGTGCCTCCTGGGTTCAAGTGATTCTCCTACCTCAGCCTCCCAAGTAGCTGGGATTACAGGTGCGTGCCACCACACCCAGCTAATTTTTGTATGTTTAGTAGAGATGGCGTTTTGCCATGTTGGCCAGGCTAGTCTCAAACTCCTGACCACAGGTGATCCGCCCACCTCAGCCTCCCAAAGTGCTGGGATTACAGGTGTGAACCACCACGCTCAGCCCTTATTAGCTGTTTATTGTTGAGCAAGTCACACAATGTCTCTGTGCCCCATCTATAAAATGAGAATAAATAGGGACAAGGATAGTACCAACATAGGGTGGCTGTGAGAATTAAGTAAGATAACACATGTAAACAACTTAGGACACTGCTTTCCCATAGAAAATACACAACCTTATACCGTTTATTTTAGTACTATTTATACATATATGCATTCATATATACGAGTTAATCTTAACTTGAAATCCACATGGCTGAATTTGAACTATGATACTGGTCTCAAAGGACATGGTTTTTAATATCTCATGTGAGAACTTCAATCTTACCTTCTACAATCTAACAATGACAACAATGATTTTTCTGGTTGGTAAAGAACAGCAAGGAAATCTTGGAGTCAAGGCAGGGAAATATTTGGTGAAGGCCAGTGAGACTGTGCCAAGCCCTGGGCAGACATAAAAAGGTACCCTTAGGCCCAGCGTGTGGGCACACACCTGTAATAATCCCAGCACTTTGGGAGGCTGAGGCAGGTAGATCACTTGAGCTCGAGAGTTCAAGATCAGCCTAGAGAAAATAATGAAGCCCCGTCTCTACCAAAAAAAAACAAAAACGAAAACAAAAAGGTACCCTTCAACCCTATCCAGCCTGGTTGTAATGGAAGAGATCTCTGAAGTGAAACTGTGACCTGATTCTAAGGATTGAAAGGACTGACTAGCCAGTGTGACGGAGATAGACATGGCCACCAGGAGATTCACAGAGGACAGCTCATTTTCAGGAGAGATACCAAGTCACAGGGGCAGGGACTGAGCTTTCAGTCTTCCAGAGTAGAACCCCCATATTTTAAACTGTGGCCATTAATGCATAATCTATCAATTCTGCTCAATTTGTAATTGATTGACATCTCAACATGTCAATTTTGGACCATATCTGAAAACATGAGGCCAGGATCCAGATTCTCCAAATCTTAGAAGCAAAAGTAAACTAGAACATTTCCACAAAATTGATGCTCCCTGAAAACACACACATTGTTAATTACTTCTATATCAGTAACTCTCATTTCCCAGGAGTGTGGCATC
Organism: Pan troglodytes; assembly: GCF_028858775.2. Classification (NCBI taxonomy): domain Eukaryota; kingdom Metazoa; phylum Chordata; class Mammalia; order Primates; family Hominidae; genus Pan; species Pan troglodytes. The sequence goes on from NC_072403.2 coordinate 166,388,643, forward strand.
AAAACAGAGTGGTGAATGCCTTTTCTATGATAGGACAACAGTAATGATGTTGAACAACTTAGAGCTCTCTTCTGGGAAGGGTGGGTGCCCAGGCACAAAGAATCATGAAGAATGGAACACAGAGAAACCCCCAGGGCTGGGGACTAAGTCTGCAGAGTATTTGTCTACCACAGTTTATATTCTGAAAATATCCTGGGCACATCGCAAGAACACTTGGTAGCTAAGCTATAAAATGGTGTCTGCATTTTGATAGTAATTATCTCCCTGTGTCACAAGCAAAATTAGGAGTCTCTGTCTCTCACCAGCACCTCTTCCCCAAACTGCAGCTAGAGGGACTTGGCAGGAAAGTAGGCAAACCAGAGAACATCGCAGTGTCTCTTCTTAAGTGAATTTCCAGAAGTCAAGAGACCAACGCTAGTCTGAACTTAAAAATTATTTTCACTCATGTTCTGAACATAACCATGTGAGTTTTCCTCTATTGCCTCAAACTCAATTATGCTCAAAATACCTAACATCTCTTCCTTCCAAATGGCCTCTTTTCTGACCTTTCAATTTTTGTCACCACACAGGTTCCCTGTCACATTGGACACTTGCTTCTCCCCAGCCTTGCTGGCCTTTCTCACCCTTACCCCAAAACATTTTTGAATAGTCAACACTACTAAAGAGAAGAGCATGGCTTAGAAAGATTACATACCTTGACTAAGGGTCCCACAACAGCTAGTAAGTGGCAGAGCTGGGATCTGAACTCAAGTGGTTCAACTCAGGCGCCACATTCATAACCACTAGGCTGTGCTGCTTGCTGAGCCCTTCTGATGTGCTTCCCAGTGGCCTCCAGCATTCTTAGTCTTTCTTTCACTGAATCACCCATCACCAGCCTTGCCCAGGACCACATCGCCCTGTAGCTACCCTTATACAGCAGCCTCCCTTTGGTGGTTCTTATGTTTAGATGTTATTATGGGCTGAACTGTGTCCCCTAAAATTCCTGTGTTCAAATTCTCACCCCCAGTACCCAGAATGTGACTGTATTAGGAGATAGGGTCTCTAAAGAGGTGGTTAAGTTAAAATGGAAGTCATTAGGGTGGGCTCAATCTGACATGACTGGTGTCCCATAAGATTAAGACACAGACATATATGGAGGGAAGACCACACGAGGACAGAGGAAGAAGACCACCATTTGCACACCAAGGAGAGGGTCCTCAGAATGAAGCCAACTCCACTGACTCCTTGACTTTGAACTTCTACCACCCCGTACGGCAGCCCTAGCAGAGTAATAGAGGTATTCATGTAAAAGCAGCTGTCAACCTGTCACCTGTGGGAGAAAGCCCATACTCCCCAGCCTGGCACTCCATAGCTGCCACTATAGTCTCATGCAACCAGTCCAACTTTATCTCCCACCCTCAGCTCCGCAGAGTCTGAGCTACTCATTTCTTCTGGTAGAAGCTCTGGAGCCCATCTAGAGTCTCACTACCAACACTACCACCCCCTGCTGCTGGGAATGTCAGCTGCTAAAGCGCACAGCTGCCCCTTCTCGGAAGAATGCCCTCAGATGACGGAGCTGCCTCGCCCGAGCAGGGCCACCAGAACCCGGAGCTGTGTGGCTCCACCAGGATGCTTCGTCCTGCATAGTAGGTCAAGGCTACGCTGCACCTGAGAGGCATCCTTGCTGCCTCCCGGTCATCATTCTGCCTTTCTCTCTCCCTTACCAGTTTTACTTGGAGCACATACCCTCAAAATTGTTCTCACAAGGATGTACACCTAAGACTCTGCTCTACGAAACCTTATCTAAGACACTGCCCTTCCCTGATGGTGGCCTATCTATGTTTTGTGGGCGAGTGTGTTTGAAGAATAGCATTCATCTCCTCTATGATACATGCTCCCATCCACCAATGCAAATCCCACCTACCCTCCCAGGCTCCCACCTCACAGTCCACACCTCTCTCTCCTTCAGAATCCAACATTTATCTTATGCAACAATTAGCGGGCAGAGCAAGCATTTGACAGGCACTCCATCAATTACCTACGAGGAATTAGCGCCTCTGGAATGTTAAGCATCATATTCTGAGAAATCCAAAAAAATCTAACCAAGTTTAAATTTTACACTGACCAATGCAAACAGAAACAGCTGGAGTATAATCAATAGGCTCAGTTATGGGCAATGATTTTTTGGCTCTGACTGCAAAAGCACAGGCGACAAAAGCAAACACAGACAAGTGGGATTACATCAAATTAAAAAGCTTCTGCATAGCAAAGGAAATAATCGACAAGGCAGAGTCAACCTAGAAAGTATCTGCAAACCATACATCAGATAAGGGGTTAATACCCAAAGCATGTAAGGAACTCAAAGAACTCAACAGCAAAAAAAAAAAAAAAAAAACCAAAAAAAAACACAAAGAACCTGATTTAAAAAATGGGTAAAGGACCTGAATTAACATGACTCTCTTGCTTTTTTTTTTTTTTTCTCTTTTTGGAGACAGGGTCTCACTCTGTCACTCAGGGTGGATGCGATGGTACAATCAAGGCTCACAGCAGCCTCCCAGTCTCAAGCAATCCTCCCACCTTAGCCTCTCAAGTAGCTGGGACAACAGGTATGTGCCACCACACCCAGCTAGTTGGTTTTAAAAAATAAAAATTGTTGTAGAGACAATCTTGCTTTGGTTGCCCAGGCTGGTCTTGAACTCCTGGGCTCAAACGATCCTCCTGCCTTGGACTCTCAAAGCACTACGATTACAGGCATGAGCCCCTGCAGCCAGCCCCGAATAGACATTTCTCAAAAGGAGATATACAAATGGCCAACAGAGATATGAAAAAATGTTCAGTGTCACTAATCATCAGGGAAATGCAAATCAAAGCCACAGTAAGATGACAGCTGGCACCTGTTGGAATGGCTACTACCAAAACACAAAAGGTAAGTGGCGATAAGGATGTGGAGATGTAGAAATCCTAGCACACGGCTGGTGGGAATGTAAATTAGTGGTGCCATTATGGAAAACACTACGGAGGTTTCTTGAAAAATTAAAAAGCAGCCTCACTACTGGATACACGTCTAAAGGAAATGAGATCAGTATGCTGAGGAGATATCTGCACCCTCATGTTCACTGCAGCATTTTTCAAAACAGCCCAGCCATCAACAGATGAATGGATAAGGAAAATGTGGTGTATATACACAAGGGAATGCTATTCACCCTTAAAAAAAGAAGGAAATGCTGGTGGGGCATGGTGGCTCACGCCTGTAATCCTAGCACTTTGGGAGGCTGAGGCGGGCGGAACACCTGAGGTCAGGAGTTTGAGACCAGACTGGCCAATATGGTGAAACTCCATCTCTACTAAAAATACAAAAATTAGCTGGGCGTAGTGGCGGGCACTTGTAATTTCAGCTACTCAGAGGAGGCTGAGACAGGAGAATCGCTTGAACCTGGGAGATGGAGGTTGCAGTGAGCCGAGATCACGGCACTGCACTCCAGCCTGGGCAACGAGAGTGAAACTCCGTCTCAAACCAAAACAAAACAAAAAAAGAAGAAAAGGAAATCCTATCATGTGTGACAAGAGGGATGAACCTGGAGGACACTGTGTTAAGTGAAATAAGCCAGGCACATATAGACAAATACCACATGATCTCACTTATATGTGGAATCTAAAAAAAAAAAAGAAAATTGAACTCTTAGAAACAGAGAGTAGAATGGTGGCTGCCAGAGGTTAGAAGGAAGGGGATTGGGGAATCCTGGTCAAAGGGTACGAAGTTTCAGTTAGCCAGGAAGAATAAGCTCAAGAGATCTATTGTATAGCACGGTGACTATAGTTAATAAAAATGCATTGCATGCTAGAAAATTGCTAAGTTGCTATAACACTTGTAGATTTTAAGTGTTCTTGCCACAAATAAATGATAAGTATGTGAGGTAATAAACATATTAATGAGCTTGATTTAGCCATTCCAAAATGTAAACATATTTCAAAACATTGTGTTGTACAATATAAATAGATACAATTTGTATCTGTCAATTAAAAAGTGAATTTTAAAATATGTTTGGTTATTATTTATAAACTGATTGTAATTATGTTCCCCTCTTGCCCTACCTTTATTACTGTGAGTTTTTGTTTGTTGGTTGGTTTTTGTTTTTGTTTTGAGACAGGGTCTCACTCTGTCATCCAGGCTGAAGTATAGTGCCGTGATCTCAGCTCACTGCAACCTCTGCCTCCTGGGTTCAAGCAACTCTTCTGCCTCAGCCTCCTGAGTAGCTGGGATTACAGGCACAGGCCACCACGCTCGACTACTTTTGTATTTTTAGTAGAGATGGGGTTTTGCCACATTGGCCAGGCTGGTCTCAAACTCCTAACCTCAAGTGATCCACCCACCTCAGCTTCCCAAGATGCTGGGATTACAGGCGTGAGCCACCACACTCGGCCTCTGAGTTATTTATTTTTAACCTCTCCTCTGTGACACCTATAATGTTTCCAGTACCTTGTCTCACAAAGTTTCAAAATTGATGGTTTAAGACTACAGTTCTTCCATAGGAAGACATACAATAACATCAAAAATAGTTACAAATAAACCATAATCTCGATCTTATAAAAGGGCATTATAAGGTTATTGCTTTTCCTTCTTGGTTTATGAAATAAACACTAAGGACCAATGGCATAACAAGGAGTGTGACCAGTGAGTGTGATCCACCCAGGTGTCGGCAATAAAAGGGTATATCGTTTGAAAAGAACTTAAATAAAACTCAGTCAGTTAGTCTTCTATTATCAGCGCAGATTGGCAATACTACATAATGTCTAAATAATGGTGTGATACTGTCCCCATGGGGTGGGCTGCACTCACCGCCCCCAACCCTCCCCTGGTAAAGCGCTGCTGATGACTCAACCTCATGTGGTCTCTCCAGGATTAGTGTTCAAACTGTATACAGTTATGTAGGTATGTGTTTGAAATGAGAGAGGAGAAGGACTAGAAGGAACTTTCTGCAATAATGAAAATGTCCGTATCCACACTGTCCGATACGGGAGTCACCAGCCATATGTGAATATTCTGCACCTGAAATGTAGCCAGTGATCATGCAGAGATTAACTTTTAATGTCATTTCATCCTTTTTTTTTTTTTTTTTTATGAGAATAGAGTCTCGCTCTGTCGTCCAGGCTGGAGTGCAATGGCACGATCTTGGCTCACTGCAAGCTCTGCCTCCCGGGTTCACACCATTCTCCTGCCTCAGCCTCCCCAGCAGCTGGGACTATAGGTGCGCACCACCATGCCTGGCTAATTTTTTGTATTTTTAGTAGAGACGGGGTTTCACCGTGTTAGCCAGGATGGTCTCGATCTCCTGACCTCGTGATCCGCCCGCCTCGGCCTCCCAAAGTGCTGGGATTACAGGCGTGAGCCACCGCGCCTGGCCTCATTCTTTAAATAGTCATATATGGTTACTGGCTACTATATATACTGTTCCATGTAGATCTAGAATTCATATTTTCACATAGGCAGGAGTATAGGATAATTACATACAAACTCCTGAAACCAATCAATCACCTTCAAATTTTAATCTCTTTTTGTTTGGAGACTAATGAGATACTCAACATTGTTGGATGGAGGTTTACAGTTAATCCCAGATACCTGTACAAGAGGTGGCTTCCACCGTAGGTTTTTCAGGGGAGCAGGAGTAAAGTTGAAAGACCCGGTGGGGCGCTTCTTAAGCAGTAACACAACTCCGGTGGGATTCTCTCTCAATTTCTTCACCAGATTTTTCAGCTGCCATCCCACCTTCAAAGAAAGCAAATGGGGAGGGAAGACTTGCTCATGAATAACGAAAAAAACCGAACCTATGAATTTATCTCAGGGCAGTCAGGGTTGTGAGCAGATACATAGAAACAAAATAGGCAGGCGTAAGTATGCTCATGTTAGCACAACCTAAAATAATGAAAAATAGGATATAAGCGGCAAATTTTAAAAATTTAAACAAAATGGTTTTAGATTTAATTAAAAGTTTTAAGGAGGAAAATTGAGCCTCAATAAACAAACTCACCACAGTTTGCTGATTAACTTGAATGACTTCGTCACCAGCATGAATCTTCTGAGATCTGTCTGCAGGAGACTGTACAGAAACAAAATAACCTGCCTTAATTCTTTTAAACCTTCTATTTCTTTCTGCTTTTATTTCTTCTTTCTTCTGTAGACAATTAGCAACTGAAATAACATTTTCTCAGGAAAAATAAAACAATGCACTTTATTCCCCTGAGACTACACAGTCTATAGGACCTTAACACATGAATCCTGTGTTATCCATTTTATTAGTGTCTGTTATAACTGATAATTTGTCTGTTAGAACAGCCAGGTTCAGCTAATCTATCGGGAAGAGACTGGACATACTGTCTTTTGTTTTGTTTTGCTTTTAAGACGGAGTCTCACTCTGTCACCCAGGCTGGAGGGCAATGGTGGATCTCAGCTCACTGCAACCTCCACTTCCTGGGTTCAAGCGGATCTCCCCCATCAGCCTCCCGAGTAGCTGAGATTACAGGTGGCTGCCACCACGCCCAGCTAATATTTTTAGTAGAGATGAGGTTTTACCATGTTGGCCAGGCTGGTCTTGAACTCCCAACTTCAGGTGATCTGCCCACCTCGGCCTCCCAAAGTGCTGGGATTACAGGCATGAGCCACCGCGCCCAGTCTGGACATACTGTCAAAATGATTGGCTGATAAAAGCTATTGGTTCATCTAAAAAAATTCTTACACATATCCTTATCAAAATTAATCTCATAAAAGCTGACCAACTGTTCAACGTGGAAAATCATCTTTGTAAGTCTGTCATCTCGTTTCCTTATTAAAACTAAATGTTGTTCTCATTCCATCTTCTTTTACATATTATTGCGATGCTGTTAAAATAGAAAGTTGGTGGCAACAGAAATTGCTTTAAAGAAAATGAATTTAGTTTTCTTTTCATTTTCAGATTACATTCAAAAATGAGTCTTCAGTGTCAAAACAAAATCCAGACTTTTTTTCCTTCAAATAACGGCTGGTTATTAATTTACCATCACTGCAACAACAATATATATAAAGGGATAGGCCGGGCGCGGTGCCTCATGCCTGTAATCCCAGCACTTTGGGAGGCCGAGGTGGGCGGATCACGAGGTCAGGAGATCGAGACCATCCTGGCTAACACGGTGAAATCCCGTCTCTACTAAAAATACAAAAAATTAGCCAGGCATGGTGGCGGGCGCCTGTAGTCCCAGCTACTCAGGAGGCTGAGGCAGGAGAATGGCGTGAACCCAGGAGCGGAGCTTGCAGTGAGCCGAGATCGCGCCACTGCACTCCAGCCTAGGCGACAGAGCGAGACTCCGTCTCAAAATAAAAAAAAAGAAAAAAGAAATATAAAGGGATATAATCCATTTGTCAAATATTTTGCTCATGGTGTTCTTGTTCATATCAGCCACCTAGCCTAGAACTCTTTATGTTGAAGGTATCTCATATATGACTAAGAGAAGAAGAAAAGATAAACCTTGGATTTCAAATTCTAATCAAACATTATCTAGAATAGAGGATTTAATTTTCTAACTTACATTACTGGCTAAATCTTCAAACAATTTCCAAATATCCAAAAAATAGCACCTTTGAACACAGGGAGAGGGACAGCAATGAGACCCAAGACACACTGGCTGAAGTTTCTCTAAATTGTTGTGACAGGCTCAACGGGAAATTAACAAGCAGCCCTAAACTGCAGAAATATTCCCTTTGATTTTATCTAGGCCTCATACAAGGCCCTGGTAACTGTGAGTTATTTGTGAAAACATTTAACCTGCTACCGTACCCAACAGTGCTCACCTGAGACCAGCCCATGTTCATCTCAAGTTTCTGGGTTTTTTGTTGTTGTTGTTGTTGTTTTTTGAGACAGTCTCACTCACGCTCAGTCACCCAGGCTGGAATACAGTGGTGTGATCTCGGCCCACTGTAACCTCTGCCTCCCAGGCTCAAGCCATTCTCCTGCCTCAACCTCCCGGATAGTTGGGATTATAGGCACCCACCACCACGCCCAGCTAATTTCTGTATTTTTAGCAGAGATGTGGTTTCACCATGTTGGCCAGGCTGATCTTGAACTCTTGACCTCAGGTGATCAAGAGGCCTTGGCCTCCCAAAGTGCTGAGATTACGGGTGTGAGCCACCGCACCCGGCCCATCTCAGATTTCTTACATCACTTAAAAAATGAATTTATCTATGCTCCTTTTTGTCCCTGTATGCCAGATGCTTAACCCACAGTTAAAGGCCTACTTTAGTAATTCTGATCCTAATCGGTCCAGTCCAGTTAATCTTCCTGGGCAAAGGATTCATTTAAGATAAGCTTCATTTTACAAAAGATAGCCCCAAGGCTAGGAAGTCCCTGTCTCTAGATGTGTAATCTTAAAAAACATGCTCTGATGTCCTGAATTGACTTCCCTTCCTAAGGATCCTTTTGCCTTCATTTCTCAAATGTCCAATCAAGTGATTAAGAGTTGTGTTTGGCAGAACACTGGTAAAGAGAGAGCTTGGTACCAAAATTCTGCCCAGGGCAGTAGCTCTTGCCTATCTTCACCATGAGGAGGACTACTGAAAAATGATGCTTGTGTTGGTTTGCTGCAGAAGGGTCATGACCTAGAGAATAATGCACCCATTCTTCAGAGGCTAATCTAACTCCCACCGGATCTCAGGGGTGGAGGACAGAAGTATGGATGAGGCTGTGTCAAGACTCTCGTCAAGGTCTAAAATAACATCAAAAAAAGAAATAAGAGAAACATCAGACACTGCTGGTCTGACTTTGGAATGATCCTGGCCTCTCAGGTAACCTTCAAAGAAATGGACTGAAGGCCTTGCTTGCTTCAGCCTCAAGCAAGCATTGCTTCAGCCTCAAGTCCAAGATTGAAGAATATGGACATAATTCACTTGTGAAAACAATGGGTGATTTTCATCCACTGCTACCCACCATACTAGGCTTCCATTAAAACATTCTGACAGTGAAGTCACAGCAACCTTAAGTGACAGCCAAAAGCTGACCTGGAGCTGGCACTTTCTACTGCCATTCAAGTGTATTAATACCCAGCATTAAGAATAAAATATCCAGATTGAGCCTGGGAGAAGTGGGCTCTCACCTAACTTCCCATGCTTGTCTAGAAGACTTAGACTTACTTAGCCTAGTGTCTAGCACATTCCAGGTCCTCAATAAATGCGAATTGAATGACTAAAGGAATGAGTGACATTTTCAAGTGGATTACCAGATGGAAGAAGACAAGTTTTCTTTTTTGATCTCTAACAAGATGGTAGCCACCACTCCCTGAGACGACTTCCATACAGTCCTACATGGGAATACCAGGACAGACCCTGAGTCTGTTAGCCAGTGTTACAATTCTGGTAGGAATTCAGGGAATATATCATTAATGGCATATGACATTTCATTTAATTCAAAAGCAGCTTTGTTTAGTCTGTCATTGAACTCTTTTATTTATTTATTTATTTATTTATTTTTTTGAGATGGAGTCTTGCTCTGTCACCCAGGCTGGACTGTGCAGTGGCTCGATCTCGGCTCACTGCAGCCTCCCGGGTTCAAGCAATTCTCCTGCCTCAGCCTCCCGAGTAGCTGGGATTAGAGATGCGTGCCACCACGCCCAGCTAATATTTTATATTTTTAGTAGAGACGGGGTTTCACCATGTTAGCCAGGATGGTCTCGATCTCCTGACCTTGTGATCTGCCCACCTCAGCCTCCCAAAGTGCTGGGATTACAGGCGTGAGCCACCACGCCCGGCCCGTCTTTTCTTTAAAACGGGGGGTGGTGCAAGAGGAAGGAAGTACTATGCCTTCCAGTAGTAATTCTGTAGTGCTCCAGATCCAAGAGGGAAATTGCTTCAAGAAGACCCAATAGAGTTGGAAAACACACTGGTCTGGTTAAGACAGACAATGTAATCATCAAATTGCTAGATTGCAAAACTTCAACTCTAAAAACTGAAAAGACATTCACCATGTTTCTCATCCATACAAACAGATATGACTGTGTTCTTATCATGGCTGAGCTGCAATGTACTGAGTCTCGATCAAGGATGAAGGAAGAATCGTGTGTTGCATCTTGTGTCTTTTCTTCCGCACCATCCCCAGCCTAAAAGCAGAGCTTCCTGTGCTGTTATTGTCTAGGAGGTGAGATGGTATAAAAACTCCTAGTGACTCTCAGGGCTTCCTCGCTGCAGCTCAACAGAGAATCCTGAAACACACTACCATTTCCTACCCATTCATCTGCCAGAACCATGCAATGTGTTTATAATTCATTGACTGCCTTAAGCAGTATCATTTTCTCACTACAAACATCAAGTGCTTATCACAGACACTCAAAGATCATGCCATTTTCCTTTATCAAAAGATCTAGCAGCTGAAGCTCAAAATTAGACACATATTTCTACCAAACAGATTAGAAAAGCAGCTACTAAAATTTCCCCTAATTTTAGGAATTATCTCCTCCTGTCTTAGCTGATTAAATAGGTTAATTCCCCCAAATACATGCTTCTTTTGCACAGACCCAGGGAAGCTATTCAAACATTTTTAGTTTCATATCAATGTCTTTCAAAAGCAAGCCACATTGTAGGCTGCAAGAAGAAAGCATTCAACCAGCTCTACTTCTCACAAATTCAAAATGTTTGAGGGGCTAAAGACAACTCTACACATAGCAGAATTTCCAGAAGGAAGTACACAGTGTACAGAAGTCTCTCACAGTAGAAACAGACCTGCTTTTCCTATTCAAGGGGTGGGGAGAGAGGACTAAACTTCAATATCATGCCAAATATTATGAAACACAACTATAAAAATATGTTGTAAAAAATCCTGAAATAGCTGCTTTGGAGACATAAAAATTCCATTAAATAAAAAAAATTATATTTTATACACATGGCCACCAATCCCAGTTCTTATAAGAGTGACTCTCAAAAACAAAAAGATCATTGCTTTTGTATTTATGGCTTAACACTTTCAGTGTGCAAAAGGAATAATTAACACAAGGGTAGGGGTAAAAACTGGGCAAGGTATATGAACAAGAGCAATAAAGGACAATTTAAATAATAAATTGACAACAGCTGGTGACAAGCAGTACTCTATCAACAGAAATAAACAAAGCAGGTACCCACGCTCTCACAATAATCAAACAGCATGCACACGTTTAAATTCAAAGTATAGAGACTGTGGATCAAATCTGTTTAAACACACAACAGATTTTACACTTAATGAATATACACTTACATTTTCTGTGGTTCCAGTAATCACGTGTAACCCATCATAGGTTGATTTGATGTACATGCCCTGGAGTGAATCACAAATAGATTAACTCATTACTCCAACGTTTAGAGACATAGCCCCGAGTGAGACTTAAACTTATAAAACATTAACAACAGTCCCTTCAGAACAATACTCATTTTTCAGCCTCCTGAAACATCGAGAAACAAGATCCAAAGGGTGGTGAAGGGGAGCTAAGCAAACTGAAATACTGGTGAAAGAAATAAAACATGTGATCTCTTTGATACTATAATCTGTGTACCAGGCACACAGAATTATGCCACAACTCCGAGGATGTGGGAGTGTTCTTAGACCTACAGGATGAGTGAATGAGTGAGGCACTTCAAACAACAACTGTTCTATTATGTTGATAATGAGACACGGTCTTGCTAAGTTGCCTAGACTGGAGTGTAGCGATGCAAACACAGCTCACTGTAACCTTGAACTCCTGGGCTCAAGTGATCCTCTCACCTCAGCCTCCCCAAGTAGCCAGGACTACAGGTGTGTGCTACCACACCCAGCTAATTATTTTATTTTTTTAATAGAGAAAGGATCTCGCTATGTTACCCGGGCTGGTTTCAAACTCCTGGGCTCGAGTGACCCTCCCATCTTGGCCTCCCAAAGTGCTGGGATTATAGGTGTAAGCCACCACACCCAGCCAAAGAACAGTTCTTTCTTGACCATTTCTCTGTCTAGGGACACAATATATTCATTTAAATTTGGTAACAGAAATAACCTCAGAGTGACTATTAAAGCTACTAATAATCCAGACAAAGATATATGAACAAAGATTGTTAAATAACAAAGCATAGGTAGCAAATTAGTAACAGACACCCCTCCTTTTAAGGGAAATGTAAAGATGAATGAATATTCTCTCTCCTCAGAGGCCTGAGAGGCAAACTCAGAGGCCAATGCCTCACTGAGTGATACACCGAATGTATCACTGAGGAATTATTTCTGCAGTTGGACTCACCACATGTATATTTTTTTAAATTAAACTGTTACAAGATGGGGAAAGAGAGCAAAAAGTAGACCAGGCAAAAAGTAGTTGCTCATCCTGGTATCTATGCTGTAATAATGTGGACCCTCCTCAGAAATTATGCTGCACCCAGCCTGCTCATCAACCTACGCTAATCTATGATGAGAGCCCCATCAAACACCAGCGCCTTCGGGTTCTCCTGATTCCTCTCCTCTCCTGTTACTTTCACTCGCAGATCATATCAGCTTCTCCTCTACACATGGTACTCCCCCTCCCAGGGCACTGCTTGTATAACTTTACCATCTGAAATGACAACTCCATTTCTGCCTACTCAGGGCATTTATCTGCTTAAATATGTGACTATAAACCTACCTCCAGGAAGTCCTCCCTGTTTAAACTTAATCTGATATAATCCATCATTTGCTTTGCAGCCACGCAGTACCAATATGCATTTTTCTGCTCACTAAGAATGTGGGCCTGTCAACAATTGGTTGATTTTTGTTTTTTCTATCTAAGAGCAGAGACTGCCTTAACAGCTCCTGACAGCTACCTATACATTAGATCCTTTCCCCCTCCCCCTTCTCCTTCTCCTCCTTCTCCTCCTTCTCCTCAACATCATCAATACCAGCAACTGTAGCTGCAGCCACATTAATGCACACGTACTATATGCTTGGTGCCTGGTACTTGGCATTCACAATCTAATACAATACTTTCAACAACCCTCTGAGGAAACTGACATGTAAAGAGGTTAAGTCCCTCAAGAGCCGGGATTTAAATCCAGCTCTCTCTGACTCAAAGCCTCCAAGCTAATTAATGTGCTTCACAGCTTCTTCACGAAAATTTCAGCAAATTAATCCCATAAGATGCACGCTAGGTACTAGGAGATCACTTGTATGTAGTCCCACAGCCTGTTATGATATAGCTCATATATTACTTATGAAACATTTCTAAACCCTTCTTAAGAATCATTGCCTTCAGCCAGTCCCTTCTCACATTCATCCTAAGAGCTAATACTTTCAGAGCAGATGTTATTTTTGTACCCAGAGACCATCTTTCCTTTGTGTAAGTGTTTTATATTTCCTTGCATTGCGAAGTCCTAAAAATAAAGTGTTATCTTCAAAATACGAGTATACAGTTTTTAAACTGTATTTATTTTTATACTTTGTGGATAGAAAACATATCAACAGGATTCAAGATAGCACATTCCTAATTACATAATGGAAGGCAGTCTAAATTAATTCTACTTTTCAGAATTATAGTGAAAGCGATAAGGAATTTTTTTAAAAATTTAGTAAATGATGATGTATGTTATCTGAAAATAAAACAAGTGTTATTAGAACTTACCAGGCCTTCCCCAGGTTTAATGTTTGGTAAGTGAACTTCCTCCAGACATGCACACTGGCTCATCACAGGATCTGTGGTAGATCGGATTGTTTTGTCACAGATGCCATTTAAAACCTTGACCTAGAATTGGAGAAGCAAATAGGAAAGTTCAATCATTAACCAAGTTTATCTCAAGCTGATTTTTAGGGAAATGCATTTCACCTATAATCGTTAGTTCTGGTTGGCAATCATTTTGATAATTCTGCTCAGTGAATGCATGGCATTTAGACTCCATGTTTACCATCTGTGGGAATAGCGCCACTATTTCAGCTTTGTTTAGAAAAGGCAGCTTTTATATTAGCTCCTTTATGACCACTGAAGAGCACAGGCCAGGCAGAAATCCCCTTTCAGCAATGAAGTGGAATCATCTCTCCCAGGCCACCTACGTGACTTTTCAATGATTGCTCACAGTCTCTGAATACCAAATATTGACAAGGTAAAAAAAAAAAAAAATTGTTTTGAGACTAAGCCATTTTTTTAATGGACTTTACTTTTTTAAGCTGTTTCAGGTTTATAAAAAAAAAATTGAACAAAAAGTACATTGAGTTCCCATATATCCCCTCCACCACCAGCCTCCATTCCCAGTTTCCTCTATTATTAACATCTTGTACTAGTGTGGTGCATTTGTTATAAATGACAAACTAGGCCGGGCACAGTGGCTCATGCCTGTAATCCCAGCACTTTGGGAGGCTGAGGTGGGGGGATCACCTGAAGTCAGGAGTTCAAGACCAGCCTGACCAATATGGCAAAACTCCATCTCTACTAAAAATACAAAAATTAGACGGGCATGGTGGCGTGTGCCTGTAACCCCAGCTACTCGGGAGGCTGAGGCTGCAGAATTGCTTGAACCTCAGAGGCAGAGGTTGCAGTAAGCCGAGTTGCACCACTGCACTCTAGCCTGGGTAACAGAGTGAGACTCTGTCAAAAAAAAAAAAAAAGCCACCAAAACCAAATTATGAACTAATATTGAGACATTATTATCAACTAACATCTATAATTTATATTAGGGTTCACTTTTTGTGTTGTACACTCTATGAGTTCTGACAAATGCCTAATGTCACGTATCCATCATTACAGTATCATATAGGATAGTTTCAATGTCCTAAATATCCCCTGTATGCAACCTAATTATCCACCACCCCAACCCTCACCATGAACCCCTGGCAAACATAGATCTTTTTACTGTCTCTGTGGTTTTGATTTTCTAGAAAGTCAAATAGTCAGAATTATGCAGCATGTAGCCTTTTCAGACTGCCTTATTTCAATTAACAACATGCTTGTAAGTTTCCTCCATATCTTTTCATGACTTGATAGCTTATTTCTTTTTTATTGCTGAATAATAGTCTATTTTATAGATGTACAACAGTTTGTTTATCCATTCATCTATTGAGAGACATTAAGGTTGCTTCCAACTTTTTTGGCAATTTTGAGTAAATCTGCTATAAACATCCTGTGCACATTTTTTGATGTAAATTTTCAACTCCTTTGGGTAAATATGTAGGAGCACAACTGTTGGATCATATGGTAAGAATATGTTTAGTTTTGTAAGAAACTTCCAAATTGTCCTCCAAACTGCCTGCACCATTTTGCATTTCCACCAGCAATTAACGAGCGTTCCTGTTGCTCCACAACCTCAGCAGTGTTTGGTGTTGTCAGTGTTTCATATTTTAGCCTATGTAATAGGTATATAGCAGTATCTCATTGTTGTTTTAATTTACAATTCCCTAATACAAATGACATTGAACATCTCTTCATAGGCTTATTTGCCATTTGTATGTATTCTTTGGTGAAGTACCTGTTCAGATCTTTTGCCTCCTTTTTAATTGGGTTGTTTGTCTTCTTATTCTTGTTTTTTGTATATTTTGTTCTTGTTCTTTGTATATTTTGGATACAAGTCCTTTATCTGATAGGTGTTTTGAAAATATATATCCTCCCAGTCTGTGGCTTGTCTTTTCATTCTCTTAACAGTGCATTTCACATAGCAGTTTTTAATTTTAATGAAGTCTACCTTATCAATTTTTCTTTCATGAATTATGCTTTTGGTGTTCTATCTGAAAACTCATTGCAAAACTGACAGTCACCCAAATTTTCCCCTATGTTATCTTTTAGATGGTTTATAGTTTTGCATTTTACATTTAGGTCTATCATCTTTTTAGTGATCACTCACATTCTTTGAATGCCAAACACTGACAAGGTAAAACTAAAGAGACAATGAGAGGATCCCTATTAAGTGGTCTCCTTATAGAAGTCACAGTGGCTACGTGTGGTATTTCCCCAATCAGACTCATCTAACCTTTCAAAATTAAACAACCAAAGAAATCAGGAAATTCCAAAGAGTGATTTTTCTTTCCAAGGGGGAGAATCCAAGAAGTGATACTTTTTACATTCCTCCAATTTGTTTGGCCTCCCTATTTATGGAAAATATATTTATAGCAGTTTCATTGCTAAATTCCTCAACATCAGTAGGAGGAAGGCCTTATCAAAAGAGCACAGGCTGGCGTATGTCAAAAGGAGGAAGTGATGATGAATAGTTACAAAATGCTCCTTAAACAGTTACAGCACATCCCCCCTCCATCATAAGGTTTTTGCCAAGAATTTTTTTCTTAAATCAAAATGGTCCTAAAGTGAAATTTGCACATCAGTTCAATCCTGACTAGCACGCTAGCTAGCAATATACATATAACTATATCCTGATAAAATGTTCAGAAAAAAAAATAAAACAGAGACTCAATGTAGTTAATTTAAGCACAGGAATTTTCACAGTAGTTGGTCTTGTTAAATAACTTTTATGCTTTCCCTTCCACCTAAATTTAAAAACTCATGTCCCAAAAGCCAATATTTCAAAGTATCTCCTGAAGTAATTAGCCACAGGGCATTTACTTAATGTGATTCCCACTGCCTTTGGAAAATGAATTTTACAATAACTTTTAGAATGTATACTTACCACAGTTAAAACTTTATCCTCCATTTCCGCTACAAAGCAATCCTAAAGAAGGGGATGGAGAAAATGAATACTAAGTACAAGAGTTAAAAACGTTCAGAACTGTTGGCCTAGCTTTCTAGATATTTTCTGCAGCTCAAGATGGTCCCTGACACACCCGTCAGCCTGCACAGTCCTGCAGGACTGGGATGGGAATGAGAGGGCAGAGTGGGAACAGAGCTGACATTTGCACCTTCCGAAGGTCCTGCTCTCCCCTGACCTAAGGAGTTCTCATCCAAGGAACCCACTTGGCCAATTACTTAATTTGAAAACTTACAAAAATAACTGAACTGAAATCCACCTACTCTCCAGACTGTCCAGAGAGTAGTAAGTCAGAAGTCCAAGTCAAGAAACCTGATGACGGCTCCCAATGTGCCCCCAGGAACAGACAGCAGTGGGCCAACAAGCTGGCAGTCTTTAGCTCCGGGCCTGCCTATAAGAATAGCTTTCAAATAAGGGCTTGAGTAAACTCAGCCACAAAAGTTTATTTTAAGCACCACTGAGATTAAATCAGATATTTCAGTCCTTGATAGAAGAAAAGGGTTCAACAAAGATTCATTAACACACTGCCAAAAAAGTGGTCTTGAGGTATGCTATTGATGACATGAAATAAAGGGCTGGAATGCAAAGCATTATTTATTCAGCTTAAGAACAAAAGGCTTGGAACACTGTATGAACTGGGTTAGCTGATTATAGGAATCACCATTGTCCTGTCTAAAAGCTGCCAAAGTGAAATTGCCAATGTGAAACTTTCACAGTTAACCTTCTAGAACTCATCTGTAGCAAAGGATTTCAACCTATACTGCAGAATGCATGCAGAAAAAAAAAATCAATACAACTAGATTCTATAGAGTTTATTCAGCCCTATTAACTATAATCCCAAGTTAGGACAATCTTAAAGATAATGCTAATTCTTTTATGTACATGACAAAATGTTAATCAACTGTGTTGGAATTGTCAGGTGAAGATTTTTCACGTCAATCAAAAAGTCATTTTTAGGTCATTTTTTACTACTTCTGAAGGAGGAAGATGCCTACCAGTTTCTACTCTATATGATTTAATAATCAGACTTTTATTGTCTTCTTACATTTGTTTAAAATTTTTTCTACTAGATAAAAATGTAGGAAACAATAATAATGACTGCTCCTAAAATTTATACTGACTCTCAGGAAAAGAGCAGCCTAGAGAGAAAAGACTTAAAAAAAATAAATTTAGAAATGTATTTTTACATGTGTGAATTTGATATTATCTTAAACTACAGGAGCAGCTTCTGTAAACAGGAATAATTATAGCTCCAAATGTGCTTTTCCAATTCTATCTTGTAGATAAAACTAAACTGTCAACTACCATTATGGCTCATCCCCTATTAATACTGTCTGGCAGACTTGTTAAACACATTTCAATCTTAGAAACACAGTATACATATGTGATCGTGTGCTAGAAATAAAACTAATACTTTATCTTTGTGTCTATAATCTTTCACTACAAATTCCTTTTTTTTTTTTTTTAGACAAGGTCTCACTCTCTCGCCCAAGTGGGAATGCAATGGTGCAATCTCAGCTCACCGGCAGCCTTGACCTCCTGGGCTCAAGTGATCCTCAGCCTCCCAAGCAACTGGGACTACAGGTGCATGCCACCACACCTGGCTAATTTTTGTATTCTTTGTAGAGACGGGGTTTCACCATGTTGCCCAGGCTGATCTTGAATTCCTAGACTCAAGCCATCCACCTGCCTCAGCCTCCCAAAATGCTAGGATTACAGGCATTGGTCACCACACCCAGCCCACAAATCTCTAAATTAATACAAGCACTGTCACTTCAGGGAGACCATCACCTAGAGGCAGAGACCAACTCTCAATACACCAGAGCCCAAGAACAAGGTAGACTTGTGACCTCAAGGTTCCTACAACTTGATTCCTTGAGGGATCCAAGAGGCCACCAAGAATATCGGTTCCCTGCAGTGGTGACTGCGGTGGTGACGGAGACAGCAGCACAAGGAGGTTCCCGCCTCCCAAATTGTTCCAGTTGGCGTGTGAAAGGACTCCCTCTCACCTCCCGCCACTGTGAACGTGGTTCCCACACCCATTCCTGCCGAGAGGAAGCAGCTGCAGGCATGACTTCACATTGTTTTTTGGCATGAAGGCAATGGAATGGAAAAATGAGTGCAAAACCAAGTCACCGACCCTCCCAGGCTGGACAGTGAGCTGAGCTTCTCACAGCCCTGGGTCACCTGGCAGCAGAGGCCCAGCCTGGGTGGCACTCAGCACCCCCCTGCCTCTCCTCCTATTCTGCCTTCTCAGGAACTGAGCAGCCTTGTGCAGTAGGTTTAACTTCTCTGAGCCTTAGTTTCCTTCTTTCTAAAATGGGGTGATAACAAAGCCTACCTCTGAGATTTGCTGAGAATTCGGTGTGATGGCACGCGTCAAGCGTGGATGCACACCTGCTGAGAATTCAGTGTGATGGCATGTGTCAAGCATGGATACACAATGGCATGTGTCAAGCATGGATGCACACCTGCTGAGAATTCGGTGTGATGGCACGCGTCAAGCATGGATGCACACCTGAGAATTCGGTGTGACGGCACGCGTCAAGCGTGGATGCACACCTGCTGAGAATTCAGTGTGATGGCATGTGTCAAGCATGGATGCACAATGGCATGTGTCAAGCAAGGATGCACACCTGCTGAGAATTCGGTGTGATGGCACGCGTCAAGCATGGATGCACACCTGAGAATTCGGTGTGATGGCATGTGTCAAGCATGGATGCACAATGGCATGTGTCAAGCGTGGATATACACCTGAGACACAGTCAGCACTCAGCAGCAGTCTTTTCCTCTTCTGCTTCCATGGCTTGCTTTCTTTTCGTGTGACACAGGGTGTCGCTCTGTCACCCAGGCCGCAGTGCAGTGGCACGAACATGGCTCACTGCAGCCTCCGCTTCCCAAGCTCAAGCAATCCTCCCACCTCAGCCTCCCAAGTAGCTGGGACTACAGGCACACACCACCACGCTTGGCTAACTCCTTAATTTTTTTTTTTTAATATAGAGGTCTCACTATATTGCCCAGGCAGGTCTCAAGCAATCCTCCCGACTTGGCCTCCCAAAGTGCTGGGATTAAAGGCCTGAGCCATTGAGCCTGGCAGGCTTGTTTTCTTTCCATTCAGTTTTCTCAGGGACAAATATTGCTCATTTTCCTAATTCTTTTTGTTGTTGTTGTTAAGATACTATCTTGTTATGTTGCCCAGGCTGGTCTCAAACTCCTGGGCTCAAGAGATCTTCCCATCTCAGCCTCTAGTAGCTGGGCCTCCAGGTGTGCACCAACACATCTGGCGTCATTTTCCTATTTCTTTCCAGACTGAAACTCAGCACCTGCCAGTGCCATTGTGTCTCTCTTGCCGTCTCTATTTCAGTTTTCACGGCATCACGACATGAGGAGACTACACTGGAAATACAGATCTCAATCCCTTCCCACCTTGGGGTCCTTCATCTCAAATTACAGCCTCAACACTGAACGGGAAGATCTATCCTTGTACTTGGTGTAGGACTACAGCTGAAAAAATGTTAAGAAATGAAGAAATTTCTTAAAAGAAATGTGCAGTTTCCTTGCAGGAGAAAAGAAGCAGCAATATGTATCCTTCAAATTAGAGGACTCATAAATTATTAATGGAAGGAAGGATGCAGAGATGGATGGAAGGAAGGATGTCACCACAAGAAGAAGAAGGGAGGACGGCAAGATGTAGAAGAGAGATGGGACAAGCAAATGTCTCTTCACAGACAGGGACACCAAGAATAAAGGCTCAGGCAGAACACGTTCTTTGTCACTGGAAAGAGATACAACTTTTATTCCTCCAATTCCCCAGTTAAAAGGAATGAATGGCAAAGACAGATGTCTTCCCAAAGAGTCAACAGATCTTCTGTCAAGCAGCTGCAAAAGAATGTGAAGTCCCCTGGCACGTTCAATCTCATTGCTACCATCACAACACACATGGGGTAAGCCACACTCAACTCATTCATCAAGTTTGTAACTTCTAATTTGTGTGTATCTGAGCGCACAGATGCACAAACATCACCATTTGCCAAAGCACCTATGTTCTTTTTTTTTTTTTGAGATGGAGTTTCGGTCTTTCACCCAGGCTGGAGTGAAGTGGCGCGATCTTGGCTGACTGCAACCTCCGCCACCCAGGTTCAAGTGATTCTCCTGCCTTAGCCTCCCAAGTAGCTGGGATATATAGGTGTCTGCCACCATGCCCTGGGTGATTTTTGTATTTTTAGTACAGATGGGGTTTCGCCATGTTTGCCAGACTAGTCTCGAACTCCTGACCTCAGGTGATCTACCCGCCCTGGCCTCCCAAAGTTCAGGGATTATAGGCGTGAGCCACCACTCCCAGCTATGTTCTTCAATTACTACAGAATATGTGCTTGTCAAGAGCACTTGTCAAGAAACATACTTTTCAATCTAAGTTCAGAAAATGATATCCTGATATATATTTACATATCAGTCTTACTCCTTCAAAACCGTTCAAATTTAAAACAAAAAAATACCAGAGAATAAGGGCAGTATATTTGTCCAGTTCTTCTCTTTAAACTATCAAATTTGATTCCAGAAAACAAGTACAAGGCAAGATTTTTGTATTTCCTGCCACAGTCTACTCCTTCTGAAGCAGGCACTGTGCTTTTCACGTGTTGTATCTCGATCTCCTGACCTCGTGATCCACCCGCCTCGGCCTCCCAAAGTTCTGGGATTACAGGCATGAGCCACCACACCCGGCCCACATCTTATATCTCATTTAATCTTCATAACAATCTTTTGGAGTAGGTATTATTTTTTAAGTATTTTATATTATTTATCCATATCTAATTTTACACAAATGTGGTCATATACATGATTTTTATAAATAAAATTTTTTGTTCTCTTTTTTTGCCTTGGCTCCTACATTCCCTCCCTCTCTCTCCCCCTGCCAGAGTAAACACAACTTTTTTTCCAAATTATCCACTGTATTTACATATTACTTTGTATACAAGTTTGTATAGGATGCGTGTTTTATATATACACACACAAACACACACACACACACATGCATTTTAGGTATTTATGGTAACCATTTATCTTCATACCACACTTTTTTTTTTTTGCCTTTTTTCTTTTTTAACTCAACATTAACTTGTAGAAATCCCACCAAATTATCTGGTAAGGTAAATATTTGTATTCCCATTCTGTAAATGAGAAAATTGAGGTTCAAAAATTATAAGTGACTCGTCCAAGGCCCCAGGGCTAATTAATGGTAGAGGTAGGATTTGAACCTATAGCTGTCTCTCTGTGAAGAATATGCTCTTAACCACTAGACTAACCTCCCTCTGTGAGCACCACAGGAAAAAGAGAAACAGAAAATGAACGCGGAAACAAACAAAACTAATACCTCTTGTGTCCCTTGAGTTCTGACAAAAGCCAAATTCTCAGCAGCCTATCTGTCCAAAGCATTATTTCATTCATATAACACACATTTAAAAAGCACCATTCATCATGTCCCAGGCATTCTTAGGCCCCAATAAGCTGGGCAGGTGCAACGAAGATGCTCACAGGTACCTTTCTGATGTGACCAGGACATGTACCTCCTATGGGAAGATTTTTTTATTTAATCATCAGTTCATAACGATCGACCCCTCTACAATTACCAGGAAAAGTAGCACTTGAGATGATGCATAAGCCCATCCCATCAGACAAGCACAGACTTCTCCTGGCTGAATTATTCAAGTGTCACCTTCTCAAGGAGGCGACTCTAGGCACGTATCTCAAACTGTACTCCCCTCACTCCTCCTGTGCGCCTTCCCTCCCTAGCATTGCTCTACCTTTATATAACTACATATATTCATATATAAAAGTCTGCTTATCTATCCATTTTCTCTCTCCCAGAGACTGTATGCTCCAGAAGCTCAGGGACTTTTTATCTGTTTATTCACTCTGGTATCCCAGGGCAGCAGACACAGAATAAGTGCTAAATAAAAATGTATTGAAAGAAGTGTCCAAATACCTCGGAAGCCAACATCAACTTGCTCAGGCAGAAGTTCACCCCGTGAAACAAACATGACCCCCTCTGCCTTCACTTTCATCCCTTTCTCTCCTCTCCCTACATTGCAGTGGGGACAGCCTGAATCAGCCACACAGTTGAGGACCCTTCACAATAAAACACAAATGTACCAACAAGCAAAACTTTCCCATTTGCTAATCACAATATTTAACTCTTTCATTTAATTGATCGCTAGTAAACTCTGTTAAAAATCAAAACAGGGCCAGGTGCAGTGGCTTATGCCTGTAATCTCAGTGCTTTGGGAGGTAGAGGCAGGGGAATTACTCGAGGCCAGGAGTTTGAGACCAGCCTGGGTAACATAGCAAGACCCTGTCTCTACAAAATTTAAAAATTAGCTGGGCATGGTAGCATGCACCTGCAGTCCCAGCTATCCAGGAGGCTAAAGTGGAAGGATTCCTTGAGCAAGGAGGTCGAGGCTGCAGTGAGCCATGATTACACCCCTGCACTTCAACCTAAGCAACAGAGTGAGACCCTGTCTCTTAAAAATAAAACAAAATCAAAATATGAGGAAAATATTACGGGAAGAGGGAAGCAAGGGAGAAAATGGACACTCAAGGTAGGTATCAGGGAAATGCCTTCAACCACAAACGCCATGCCTTCATGGCTGTATGACTAATGCATCACAACTGGTATCAGACTCTTTTTTGTCAAAATTACTTTATGCACCATAAAAAAGAGCAAAAACTCAGAAGCTACTTTACTTGCTCTGAGCACCTTTCTAAGATCATGACCTCAAAAATCCACGTGCCTTGAGAACAATGGCTGCTCAGGACTAGAGCAAACAACTGCCACGTGCAGAGACAAAGTTCACAATTCACATTCCAGAAACAACCAGAAAACGCACGGCTTTTCAGAATTGCATCTCTGTTATGGCATGGTCAGGACAGAAGGGAGGATGTTCTTTATGTTTTGCCAAATCAGCAGTAGAAACAAATGTGGAAACAGAATTTTAGAACCAAGTGGGACGTGAAAAAACAACAAGCTCTTCCTTCCATTTCATAGCCTCAATTCAATTCAAAAATATTTTACAAGCATCTGCTGCACGCCAAGTAACAGGACAGAAGGTAGTCCTAAGAGCTGATGGTCCAAGAAGAAATTTTTTTTTAAATTAAGATCACAGAAGCTCAATCAGTTACAGACTGGCTAATATAAAACTTCCTGAGCCTTTACTAAGATACCTAGGTCTGGGCAATGAGCCATGAGTGAAATTGACATGTGTCACTTGCAGTCCAGAACATCAGTCAGTGTGAGGACCTTCATGGTTTTTACCTTTCTGCCTTGGGGAAAGGCAACATGACATACTAGTGATTCTGTCAACCTATGTCCTGTATACATCTTGAAATGAGGAGTTGGAGGTGATTGCCCTCTACCCCTGACCCATTTGGATGTAAATAATCAAGGAATAAACTGCTAAGGTTTGAGGTTTGGGGGTTGTTTGTTACTGTACCACAACCTAGCCCATCCTGACTGGTAAATCCAACAACAAGAGGCCAAAATGAAAAGAAAATTAAGAAGCAGATATAGTAAAGTACTCAGAACAAAGACTATCATGCAAATTAGTTACTCCAGAATTTTCATTAAAAAAAAAAATTAAGTGCTCTAACATTTTAGGGGAAGTACAGGAACTATTAGTTCGACTATTTTAAAACACACAAAAAAAGGTAATCTTTAATTCAAAGGCCACTGGTCAGTTTTCAGAGAAACCATCTTTACAATCATCTAATTTAAAGCCTTTCATCTCTTCCCAGTTCTGATGGGAAAAAAACTGAGGTGGGGAGAGGAGAGTAGTACTTCATACCTGCATGAAAATCCTTTCAAGAAGAGGAAAAGCAAAAAAAAAAAAAAAAAAGAAAGTGAAAATGACATACTACTGACCTTCTGGACTGTAGTGGTCAGGTCCAAGCAAAGCTGGATAATTTTGTTCTTCGTGACTGAGAAATCAGTGATCCCTGTAAACGGAGCCCTAGAAGGTAACAACAGTCCTCTTAAAAAGGGGTAGGGAGAATCCACTGGGATCCCACTGGATGTTGGTAAGCATAGCTACCCCATGGGCTACTCTAAATTCCTTTTTGTTTTGTTTTGTTTGAGACTGTGTCTCACTCTGTCGCCCAGGCTGGAGTGCAGTGGGATGATCTTGGCTCACTGCAATCTACGCCTCCCAGGTTCAAGCAACTCTCCCGCTTCAGCCTCCCGAGTAGCTGGGATTACAGGCATGTGCCACCAGGCCCAGCTAAATTTTGTATTAAATTAGTTTTTATTTAACTGTTTTCTCTCAAGTGACACATAAAATAGGAATCTGAATAGAAAGAGAGAAGGAATAGATTAAAAAAAAAACAAAACCAAAAATTGACAGTTAACATCCCTTCTGAAGTCAACTAACAGCTTTCATACCAATCAAATCCTCAACCATTAATGTTTAATCTCAGTAAAACACAACCTTTAGCACAGTTTCACTCTTCTCTAAGCTGAGGTTAATTTGTTCCTGCTATTAACCTTTTAAGTTAACTGGCAAAGGAATCCTAAAATCTACCACTGATCGAGGACTCCTTAAGAGCCGGTAAAAATGATATGAAAAGAACAATGGTTCCTTTTCCTAAGACAAAGTACAGCTTCCATGCAGTTTGGACTCTATCTACTCTTGCAGGGCAGCAAAAGGCACATCTCCAACTTACCGGTCCAGCCACGCCAGCAGGGCCTTGGCGGCGCCGATGAGCTCCACCACAGAGGTCAGGAACTCATTGGGGGCCTTGCGGGAGGTGTTGCCATCGTAAGCGGGACTTTTCCGTCGGCTACTTATGTAATTCTGTAAATTGTGGGAAGATGCTCTCAGTTTCAGAACCAAGTTCTTCATATTATCAGTTTCGAGGCCATAATTCTGTGGAAAATAAAATCAAAGAGAAAAATTCAAAACAATGCACAATATTCGACAGGGCGCGGTGGCTCACGCCTGTAATCCTAGCACTTTGGGAGGCCAAAGTGGGCGGATCACGAGGTCAGGAGATTGAGACCATCCTGGCTAACACGGTGAAACCTCGTCTCTACTAAAAACACAAAAAATTAGCCGGGTGTGGTGGCGGGCGCCTGTAGTCCCAACTACTCGGGAGGCTGAGGCAGGAGAATGGCGTGAACCCAGGAGGCGGAGCTGGCAGTGAGCCGAGATGGCGCCACTGCACTCCAGCCTGGGCAACAGAGGGAGACTCTGTTTCAAAATAAAAACAAAACAATAAACAAACACCAATATTCAAACTCTCTGATAACTCAAAAGCCCAGTTAGTCACTTGAAAAAACCTTACAACAACCACAAAACCCTATGTGATCTATCCCCAGCCCACTTCACTCATCCCACCCATATCAGCCTTCTCTCTGCTCCTTCCACAGCCACCCAGGCCTCAGGGACTTTGTTCTTGATAGTTCCTCTTCCCCAAATGCGCCTCCTACAAATATTGTCGTAGACAGCTCATTATTTTTTTATTTTTTTTATTTTTTGAGACAGAGTCTCACTGTGTCACCCAGGCTGGAGTACAGTGGTGCCATCTCAGCTCACTGCAACCTCTTCTTCCTAGGTTCACAGGTTCAAGCGATTCTCCTGCCTCAGCCTCCTGAATAGCTGGGATTACAGGCACGCACCACCATGCCGGGCTAATTTTTGTATTTTTAGTAGAGACAGGGTTTCACCATGTTGCCCAGGCTGGTCTCGAACTTGTGAGCTCAAGCACAATGCCCCCCTCGGCCTCTCAAAGTACTGGGATTACAGGCGTGAGCCACCGCGCCTGGCTGACGGCTCATTCTTATCACTCAGGTGCTGGCCCAAATGTCCCCTCCCCTGCAAGGCTTCCCTGACCACTTAATCTAGAACAAGGTTTCTCAACCTCAGCCCTACTGACATTTGGGGCCAGATAACGCTTGTGGGGTGGGGGTCCCTGTGTCTTACAGGATGTTTATCAGCATCCCTGCTCTCTACCCATCAGATGGCAGTAGTACCCCCTCCCCCAGTGTGACAACCAAAAATCGCCCTGTGTCCCCTGGTGGCAGAATCGCCCCTTCGATTCACTCTCTAGCCCATCACCCACTTCTGCCCCATCTGAAGCACCGTGTTTGCGGCCTTCTTCCTCCACTGGGATGTGAGGGCTGCAGAAGCAGGGCTCTGTGAGTATGCCCACTACGGTATTTCCAGCACAGTGGACAATCATATAGTCATGGAATGCATGGATTTCCATCAGGCGAGACACTCACACAAAAAAAACACAGCAGCACTAACTAAACACCAATTCACTAAGCGTGATCTCCTGAGCTTGAAGATATGGCTCCTGTTTGTACTCCAAGCTGCTCAAGAGGCTGAGGTAGGAGGATCGCTTGAGCCCAGGAGGTCGAGGCTGCAGTGAGCTATGATCGTGCCACTGTACTCCAGCCTGAGTGACAGAGAGAGACCCTGTCTCAATCAATCAATAAAATTAATTTCTTGCTCTTGTGCTTCTAACCTGTGTTCTTTTTGAACAATGTTCAGCTTATGTGGGTGCCTCAAAAAAATCAATTTCATGAGATAATACTGTCCTAGACTCCTTTTCAGAGAAAAGAGCCAATCCCAGGAAACAACATGTAAATCTGCAACATTAGAGGTGGGGGTATAAATTTCTGTATTCAGTTGCCTCTGTATGTCCTAAATTGTTTTATCATTTTTAAAAAAACATGACGATATTTCTTGAGATACATTATGCCGTCTCAATAGCATCCCAAGGCAAGAATCTGGTACCATTTAAAAACTGAAACTAACAGAATACTTAACATTATTGAACACTTTATGCCAGGAACTGGACTCAGTGTTTGACATGTATTATCTCAGGAAAACAGCCCGTGAAGGTAGAAATGTTTTTATCTCTAATTTACCGGTAAGGAAACTGGCATGAAAACAGTAAATAAATTCTCCAAAGTTACAAAGCTCATCAGCGGTAGTGCTGAGCTTTTGACCAAGGCAATCTGCATCTAGGGCACAAGCTTTTGATTACTCTGCTGTGTATGTATGTCCCCTTCCATACAACCTGCCCAAAAAAGGGCCATGTGATAAGACAGATGACAAGATGGACAAGAATAAGGAAAACTGTCCAGTGATCCTGGATTCAGCACAAGCTGAATAGCTATCCAGCTTCTCAAAATTCTACACATCCCCTCTGAAGTGGAGAAACTTTTTTTTTTTTTTTTTTTGAAACGGAGTTTCACTCTGTCACCAGGCTGGAGTGCAGTGGCGTGATCTCGGCTCACTGCAACCTCTGACTCCCTGGTTCAAGCAATTCTCCTGCCTCAGCCTCCCAAGTAGCTGGGATTACAGGCAAGTGCCACCATGTTCAGTTAATTTTTGAATTTTTTAGTAGAGACGGGGTTTCACCATGTTGGCCAGGGTGGTCTCAATCTCCTGACCTCATGATCCGCCCACCTTGGCCTCCCAAAGTGCTGGGATTACAGGCATGAACCACTGCACCCGGCTGTGGAGAAACTTCTTTCAGCTGGCTTTGGCCATGTGGGCCAGAGAGAGGCAAGTCACGTGTCAAAATCAAGATACATAAAGCATAAATATACTCGTAAGTAGGTAAGAAACTTTTTTTTTTTTTGCAAGATGAACAATGGTAAGTTAAAAACAACAACAAAAGGCTTTGACTTTAACAAAACAATTCTAATTTTAAATAGATTTTACTTGAAGTTTAAATTTATGTTACCTCCTAGTGAACAAAAAATAATACTTAAAAAATTAGAAATTTTGAAAGAAGCAAAAATTAGCTGAAAATGTTCTCTTCCAAGCTTTTGAAAAAAACTGAATTTCAAAATATAAATGAATATTCTATATTAGCAGTATTTTTCTATCTAAATGTGATATTCATTTTCTGTTATTTTCTAGAGACTAAAATATAATAATATTGTCCTTCAATAGAGAGATAAAAATAAGATGGATTTGCATCATAGCTTTTTAAATTCAAAGAATCAAAGACTCACAATTGAATGGATAAAGAGGCCACAAGACAGAGCTTGTTTTGAAGGACTTGTAACTATGATTAAAGGGAAAGGTCCCCTCATTCAGTCACTCAGCCTGCCAACTTACATGAAGAGTTTTGAACTAAAAGCAGGAAAGTCAGCTTTCAATAATCAATGTCACCATAAATTACTTGGAACTTTTATTACCATATACATAACGTTTACTTATTGAACTCAAAGAGGATTATAGCATTTTATTGTTGCAAGAAACTTTAAACCTCAATCTTCTAAAAACATACCACTTTTAATACTGAAATAAAGGGGTAGAGTGGCTTCTTATAACTGGTTCTCTTCATTTTCCACTCAGTTTGCTCTTTTTTTTCCCCAAAACAAATAATGGACCTAGAAAGATGAATAAATATAGCTGGAATAGAATTTTTAAAAGAAAGAAGGAGGAGAAGAAGAAAGGAAAGTTCCTTCCCTTCGACCCCATTCCACATTAAAGAGAGAACAAGAAACTGATTATAGTAGCTCCAAAGAACCTCTACTGTAGAAGCATAATCAGGAAAGGATTATTGACTTAAGTGCCCCATAAAGACCGAAAATAAATAATTTCTCAGACCAGATTATTTTCACCAGTCTTTTCCCCAAAACTTGTCTCCTTCAGAAACTGCTTTGAGATAAGGCATCAAAAAGATACAAATTAAGTAACACAATGAGTTTCTGAAAGTCTGTTCACCTACTAAAACCCTTCCACTGAGACCTCACTTCCTAGGGTTCACCATCCGGGATCCTTTCCTGATCTGGCTAGAGAAACCATACACTAAATGGGAGAAAAGGAAAGCAAAAAGTCTTAAAATTATACACATTTAGCTAAGGACAAACCTTACACAACGTCTTCTCTACCATCTTCTCCATTCCTACTAGCTCTGTTCGTGATCTAACGTGTGATTAAGGTATGCCAGAGACACAAAATCAAAGCCATCTTATTGACTTGGGTCAATTAAGAGACAACCTAAGAAATATAGTTCACAGTTTTCCTAAGGCATTTTTAAATAAGCTCATAAGCAAGATCAAGTTAAATACAACTTGCCAGCAAAAATTCCTGTTCCTGCATTTCTTCTCATAAAAAAGATAACATGTTTAAATGATTTGCCTTGGGTGAATAATAAACAACAAATAATCTCAGAGGTATACCAGTGCGCATAAGCACTCTAGGCCCATAGATTCATGACAGGTACTTCATTTAACCCCAAGTCTAGGTAGCATCATTTAACACATGTATCAATTCCAACTCTGTTCATTTCTCAACCTCCTTCAACCTTCAAAACACAGCTGCCCATGCCTTGGTGTTCAGTAAACTAGGGCCTCACTGACTTGGCAAAGAACACAGGTTACAGTCATACTTATCCTTTTTTTTTTTTTTTTTTTGAGATGGTGTCTCGCTCTGTCGCCCAGGCTGGAGCGCAGTGGCATGATCTCGGCTCACTGCAAGCTCCACCTCCCGGGTTCATGCCATTCTCCTGCCTCAGCCTCCCAAGTAGCTGGGACTACAGGCACCCGCTACCACACCCAGCTAATTTTTTGTATTTTTAGTGAAGACAGTGTTTCACCATGTTAGCCAGGATGGTCTCGATATCCTGACCTTGTGATCCGCCTGCCTCGGCCTCCCAAAGTGCTGAGATTACAGGCGTGATGGGATTACAGGTGTAAGCCATTGCACCCGGCCACAGTCATACTTATCCTTATTGGTTATTCTTACTGGTTATTCTCAATCACACCCTCTCGACCAGTACTGGCCAACAGAACTCTATGCACAGATGAAAATGTTCTTTATCTGTGCTGTCCAATATCGTAGCCACTAGCCACATGGAGCTTCTGAGCACTTGAAGTGTTGCTAGTACAACCGAGGAACTGAATTTTATTTTATTTTAGTTGATTTTCATTTAGACAGTCACATTGGGTAACAGCTATCCTACTGAAAAGAGCAGCTCTATAATCGGTCTCAGGTACCCTCTACCCAGAGAGAGGAAGAAAAATTGGGTACAGATTCTAATTCAATCTTGGAAAGTGGTCCTGGTCTCATCATATAATACAAATCACTCTCCTAAGCCACGACTGCCAGCCAAAGTCAATGTTCACAAAGGATGGTTTCTCTCATTGCTCTCTAACCATGACCAGCTAATTTGTGAGCCACTGCTCACCAGTTTTGGAATCTTCATTAATAGCTGTTTCCTATTTTAGGTTCCTGTCCATCTATCTGCCCCTCTCTTTACACTGATACTCTCCAGTGGTTTTGTTTCTCCCCTCCCCCTTCCTTACTTTTAATTATATTCATTTCCTGTCTATCATAAAATCAACATCCACTAAACTAAGTTTACACAGAAACCTCTTTTATAACACCAAGGCCAACTGCATTTACACATTAACTGCCCTGGAGATGGTCTGTTCAAAGCATCACCAATTTATATATCCAAAGATCTATATGCTATAAATGGATTAAAAAGACAGTATAATTAGTATATGAATTATAATAAGAATATTCAAAAAGGAGATTATATCAAGACTAAAGACATTTTAGTAAAACTCACTAAAATAATCCACACTCTTTTGTGAACCCCTAAGTGACCCCCCGTCCAATGTAGTCACTGGCACAGAGCAGGTCCAGAATGAGTCTGAGGTCAAAGCTTGGTCTACAAAGGAAATTAGAAGGAAATTGTAGGAGATAAAACACAGCTTTAGGTTCTGGCATTTGTCCAGCTTTGTTCATTTTAGCCTAATGCTCTAAGAGGTAGAGAAGAGGAAAAGGCAAAGAGAATGCCCAGAGGCAGCTGTTACGTTTATCATCCCGCTTGATGCACGTGATGCGTCTCTAGCTGACTCTTCCTGCCTCTCCTACTTTGGATTTCCAAGTAAATTTACCTGTCCTCAAAGTATTCCTGCAAAGTGAAAGAGACAATTTGCAAAACATCAAGCAGAAAAGACGGAAAAGCCATGTTCCCAGAAAGTATAATAAAAGTAAACTCAAACACGTTTGTACAAAAAAAAAAAAAAAAGAAAATACAGTTTCGGTAATAAACAGGATGCTTAGATGTCTGGGCAGTGCAAAACACACAATAGTACACAGCCACATCTAAGGTGAGCGTTACTGTACAGATGGGAAAAACAGACACCACCATTTCCCCGGAGGTCACAGAGGGAGTAGCATGTAGCAGAGCCAGGATTAGAATGCAAATTCCTGCTTCCCAGACCCGTGCTCAGACTACTTGGCCATAGCGTCTCCCAGGCGGCAGCTCATTTATCAACTACAAATAATTTCCCCATTACTTTCCTAAACAAGAGCAGCACATCTCAGAGCAGAAGACAAGGCTCTGTCCATTTTAAGAAGAAGAATACACACAATGCAGCAAGTGTTATATAATCAACAGTACGCAGACCAGCGACGGCAAAATCATCAGCAGCACATTCTTTCCCACCATTCTCAGTGATGTAATTGTATATACCCCTGGCTGGGGTTCAGGGCATTACTAACCCAGCCTGAATGCTGTCGAGTTTGTCCAAATCCTGACAGTTAAGTAAACTGCATCTTTAGCCTGGCACCGGGACAGGCAGACTTGAATCCCACCCACACTAACCAATTTATAAACAAAATGTCCTTACAGGTGTTTTTGGCCCACACCTAACGCAGCTACCCATGTGATTCTAGTGTCAGGACCCAGCAGGATTTTACTCATTCATGTTAAAGCCAAAACCCATCATCTACAAAATGTAATGAAGGCCACATTTTTTTCCCATTTTATAGGTCATGTCAAGTGCAAATATCAGTTATTTAAATATCACAAATATCTGTGAAACTCAACCGCTTTTTATAGTAACAAAACCAGACATGAAAATCAGAACCTATTTCTCACTTCAATTTAGGAGATGACATTTTCTTTTCTTTTTTGAGACAGGTTCTCACTCTGTCACCCAGGCTAGAGTGCAGTGGTGCGATCTCTGCTCACTGCAGCCTCCACCTCCCAGGCTCAGGTGATTCTCTGACCTCAGCCTCCTGAATATCTGCGACTATAGGTGCGTGCTAGCCACACCTGGCTAACTTTTGGTATTTCTAATAGAGACAGGGTTTTGCTACGTTGCCCGGGCTGGTCTCAAACTCCTGGACTCAAGCAATCCACCTGCCTCGGCCTCCCAGAGTGCTGGGATTACAGGCATGAGCCACTGCGCCTGGCCAGAAGGTGACATTTTCATTCAGGAGTATTTCCATCATTTTTTCCTTATAAAAGAAAATTAGACTAATACAGAGATTTTCTAAAAAAGACAAACTCTTTCTGTAAAGGACAAGTTAATAAATATTTTAGGCTTTGGGGGAACCATGTGGTCCCGTTACAACCACTCAATTCTGTCACTGTCGCAAGAAAGCAGTCACAAACACGTAAGTGAATGGACATGGTTGTGTTCCTATAAAACTTTATTTACAAAAATAGATAGTGGGCCAGATTTAACTCGCAGGCCATAGTTTGCCAACCCTTACTGTAGAAAATAACTTATTTTTTCCCCTTCCTATAGTATCTTCAGCTCATGTTTTATTTTGATGGAGCATTAAGGAAACAGTGATACGCTAAATCACAAACAATGACGGCTTAAGACAGCAAGGCTCTAAAGAACGTCATCACGGTACAGACCATCTTTTCCTGAACTAACCAGTGCACAGAGAAGGTCCACAGCCTCCAACACAAGCTCCTGGTGTCCGATCCGTGTGACCCCCAGCTCCTCCAGGTCCTGATGGGAAATCTGCAGCAGCTGCTCGCCATTGATCTTCTCTCGTTCAAACTTGTGGACATATTGTTGCAGGCAGTCATCCAACCCTGCCAAAAACAATCAGAAGTCCCACTATTGCCATTTTGTTCCTTTACGCCGCCCCCCCGCAAACTGCCCACATGTCACATCAATCTCAGCAACCAACAATTATGATGCCACTATCTGGTTAACTATGTGAGGCCTATTGCACCTGATGGGCACTTTTGCATGACATGTCAAACAGGTTTTCAAGGGCAGCTTAACATTCTCAAGTGATCCAACAGAATTTTATGATAGTTACCTTCTCATTCCCTGTAAACTAAAGGAATAAACACCAAACCCCTGTTGACTTAAAACGCTAATTATCTAGACCAGACATGTTGTCTGTTTGCTAAGCAACCCTTCTTTTGGGACATCATCCCTCCCATCCCACGTAATCCCAGGGAGCTTGCCAGTCAAGATGCCTTGCCACAGTGGGTGGCACATGGCCAGGTCTCCCGTAGTGCTCTATACACCAGCCAGTCATAGGTTTAGGGATGGACATGTGACTCAAGCAGAACCAATCAGAATCTTCCTTGATATTTGATATATGGACACAAGAACTGAGAAGCTCTTTCTTACTTTCCAATCAGAAGTCAAAAGATAAACCTTGGCAATGCTGGCAGTCATTTTTCTCATCAGTTTTCTGAGAATAAATCCATTTGAGAAAGAGAGAGAGAAAATGCCCCCAATAATATCCTATATGCCCCTGGATCTAACCTTGCTTAATAAAGATACTTCTAGCCCTAGAATATTTCACTTAAGTTTAAATAAGTTTTCTTTTTAGATTAAGCTTGTTTGTGTCGAATCTCTGTCCCTTGCAACTGAAAAAGTTCTGATAAATACAGACTCTAAAGGAGACAGGTATCAGCAGTGGTACCACATAGAAAGGCATGGTAAATGGGTTCGCTTACGGGAATTTTTCCAGGTCAAACACTATGGCCAAAAGTGCCGTATTTTAATGCTTGTATATAATGACTAAAACGAGTAAGCCAAATAGAACTTGAGAATTCTTATTCCTGTACAGAGAACTTGTTTTAATAATTTTACTGGAATAACATTTTACCCTGAATCAATTGATCTATTGAAGCCTAATAATAAAAGTCACCTTAGTGTTTTAAAAGACTTAGTGATTTAAAAGTGTTTTAAAAGTTATATAAACTCAATCCTAACACAAAGAGTGAACACTCAATTTAACGGGAAAAGTATGTAGAAAGCATGCTGCTGCCCCTCCCCACCAAACGCACGCACACACACACGCACACACGCACACATGCACACACACGCACACACTCATGCACACACGCACACGCACAGATGCACACACACATTTATTTCATTTAATCCTCACAAAACCTGTGTCAGTGGGTATTTCTCTGAGCTAGAAAAGGCCCAGCACTTACTTTTTGTAATACTAAAGTCTATGGATATTAAAATCTGATGTGTGAGGCTAAACTACATCTCTGCCCTACAAATGTTCACCATTTGCCTCCTAATAAGATACAGGAAGAAGAGTAGTTTTCTGAAAACCATTTAGGGCTATTAAATATAGGAAGAGGAAGTAATAAAAAAAACTATGGTAACCATTTGGAACCCAACTCATCCTCCCTGAAATGACATCTGTCTAGCCCAGGGGCTAGACATTACGCAGCAAGTGAGGCTGGGGATATTGATATAAACCCAGCTCCGCTCTGACAGCCTTGAGCTACAGGTGGCCTTCGTGGCACGCGAGTCAGGCAGGCAGTGGAGGCCAGGCAAGTCGACAGGTGTTGAGACCAACACCCTACCTGGGCTGCAAATGCAACCTCAGCACCAGGACACTCAGAGTCAATCGTCTGCCGGGGAGGCAGTATCTATCTGTAGCAGGCAACCATGACAAGAGACAAGATTGAAGGACAGCCTCCTAA
Organism: Pan troglodytes; assembly: GCF_028858775.2. Lineage (NCBI taxonomy): Eukaryota > Metazoa > Chordata > Mammalia > Primates > Hominidae > Pan > Pan troglodytes. Next base: position 166,424,026 of record NC_072403.2, read on the forward strand.
CTATTTTGTTGATGAAAGAATTAAGGCTCACGGAGGATACATAACCTGTCCACAGTCATACAGCTGGTCAGATGCCAAGAGAAGGGCTGATGCACACATCATCAAGGGTCTGTTGGACACAGCCTCGCTCTTCTGCATTTTCTCACAAACACGAGATTATAACCCAGGATTATAAAAATTCTTCTCCAACAACTTCTTAAATCAGCAGTAAGGTCTAACAACAAGACAGTTATTAAAATAGAATTACAGAATCTTAGAGGCACTTAAAAGGCATTTCAGATCTCACTGAGTACAAAAAATTGAGAAAGCACAGACAAAACAGAAATTACTGTGAAGTTTACCCAGAATCACTTAGCCAGTTCTAAGCCTGATCATGATTTTCTCTTCTCTCTTGGGACGCTGTCTTCGCTAGCCTACTTTTAAGCTTTAAAAAGAATTTTTTGTTTTAATTCGTCATACAAGTTTAGGACAACTATGTTATACATTTCAAGCCTGTTATGGCTAAACTGTGTCCCCACAAAATTCGTATGTTACAGTCCCTGGAATGTATTTGGAGAGAGAATCCCAAAAGAAGGAATTAAGTTCAAATGACATCGTTAAGGTGGGCTCAATCCATATGACTCGTGTCCTTATTAGAAGAGGAGATTACGACACAGACACACACAGAAGAAAGATACGTGAAGACACGGAAAAGACGGTCATTGTAAACCAAGGAGAGAGGCCTCAGAAGAAACCTACCCTGCTGACACCTCGATCTCAGACTTCTAGCCTCCAAAATGGTGATGAGATAAATTTCTGTTGTTCCGGCCTCCCAGTCTATGGAACTTTGTTATGGCAGCCGAAGCAACGTAATACAAATATAATAACATTTCCTTTCATATTAATCCACACATGATGGACTTTCTTAAACAAGGCCCAGTCAGGTGATGTTTACTGTGCTGAACAAGCTCACTGCTCATAATACAAAGCATTAACACTGAGAGATTCACATTCGTTTTCATGCACAGCATAAATCAGTCCATTAAAACTAAAGTGAAAAAGTATATTGGATGTTCCTTAAGCTTCATTCCTGAATGCTAAGGAGAAATAAAGATGAGGCCAGATCATTTCTCTTTTAATGAACCGAAAAATTCACAGAAGGAGTAGGGTTTCAGAAGTAGCTTTAGAACAGTAAGGAAATGTTTGGAGCACTGAAAAGGTTGAGATGGGAGGAACGGTGAGGGTTCTAGACAGCATGCAGGCGACAAATGATTAGAGATTGAGAATTGAAGAATACAGAGCATTTCTCTGAGAAACTAACCAGAATCTCCTTGAGGATTATGAGAGAATAGAAGCATTGTAACCTCAAATAATCACAAGTTCCCTGAGATGTAGAATTATCAAGCAGAAAAATCACGTTACTGCCCACATAAGAATAGAATGTATTGTAGCCTGAAGACTTTGTCCTCAAGGCACACATATATTGAATATGCTAGGTTTTAAATAGTGTCGCCCCCCAGAGTTTTATTATTCCAATACATTATGACCTATTGTTTGGCAGTCCTATTGTTTAGAATACAATTAAACATTTATAAACAGCTAAATTAAACTATTACGCAGTCCCACAAAGGAGGGAAAAGCCTCAATTTCTAGTAAACTGATCTAATAGTCTTAGAATTTGCAATAAACCATATTCTTTTACTTATTTGTCAGATGGATCTATCTGCCAGTTTCTTGCTTCAAGCAATTTACAGAAAGTCTAGCAGGACCAAGAGAAACACACAATTCAGTAAAATTAGATTAAACACATTCCATTTATACAAATTAAACACGTAATTAAATGTGAAGGAAAAAGAGAAGAAATTCTCACAGAAAGGGAGCCACAGGGCCCAGACCTACTCTATTGTCACGAAATCTGGCTGCATATAATCCTAAACCTTCAAGGAAATCCCAAATGCAAGATGAAAACACACACACACACACACACACACACACACACACAGAGAGATTAGAGCCCACAATCCAATACCAGTCTCCCTTCTTACTGACCGGGTAACCTGGGGCAAGTTACTCAGCTGTCTCATTTGTAAAATGAGAATACTAATACTACCCACTACATAGAACTGTAATGAAAATTTAATGTTAATGTTTATAAAGAACTTAAAACACCATGGAACACATAGTAAATACTCGGTAAATTTAGTTAAATTTTAAAATGTGATTTATTCAGGTCCTCAATTTTCTAAATGTTCAGAATAAAAGTTGCTGGCTGGGCATGCTGGCTTACTCCTATAATTCTAGCACTTTGGGAGGCCAAGGCAAAAGGACTGCTTGAGGCCAGAAGTTTGAGACCAGCCTGGACAACATAGCAAGACCCCATCTCTGTTAACAGAAAAAATGTGTTGTTTGTTTGTTTGAGACAGGGTCTCACTGCAGCACAGCAGCACGATCATAGCTCACTGCGGCCTTGAACACCTGGGCTCAAGTGATGATCCTGCCTTAGCCTCCCAAGTAGCTGGGACTACAGGTGTGTGCCACCACACCCAACTAATTTTTTATTTTTTTGTAGAAACGAGGTCTCCCTATGTTGCCCAGGCTGGTCTTGAACTCCTGGGCTCAAGCTATTCTCCTGCCTTAGCCTCCCAAAGTGCTAGAATTACAAGTGTGAGCCACTATACCTGGCAGAAAAAATAATAATAATAATAAAATTTTTGAAAGAGAATAAAAGTTGCTAAAGAGACACAGAAACTCCCAAATGCTTAGGTGGCTATGTTATTACCTTTCCCAGAAAGTGTTCCCAAATGTGAGAGCCTGCTATCATCATTGGTTTCACCTAAAAAATTTTTATGATTTATATCAGAACGTAAGCATCACAAAAGCAGTGACTTTGGCCGGGCACAGTGGCTCACATCTGTAATCCCAGCACTTTGGGAGGCCAAGGAGGGTGGATCACTTGAGGTCAGGAGTTCGAGACGAGCCTGGCCAACATGGTGAAACCCCATCTCTACTAAAAATACAAAAAAAAAAAAAATTAGCCGGGCGTGGTGGCAGGCACCTGTAATCCCAGCTACTCGGGATGCTGAGGCAGGAGAATCAGTTGAACCTGGGAGGCAGAGGTTGCAGTGAGCCGAGATCATGCCATTGCACTCCAGCCTCCGTCTCAAAAAACCAAAAAAAAAAAATAGTGATTTTGTTTTGTTCACTACTTCCTCCACTGGTGTGGAGAACATTGCTGGTGTTCAATAAATATTTGTAAAATAAACACACGAGGCAAGAAGAAAGACAAAGAGCTCCACATAAATATTAATATCACACCAATGCACAGAAGTCTTCTGCTTTTATTTTCTTTCCCTTTTTTTTTTCCAGACAGGGTTTCTTTCACTCTTGTCAATTCTCCTGCCTCAGCCTCCCAAGTAGCTGGGATTATAGGCACCCGCCAACACGTCCAGCTAATTTTTGTATTTTTAGTAGAGACAGGGTTTCACCATGTTGGCCAGGCTGGTCTCGAACTCCTGACCTCAAGCAATCCACCTGCCTCGACCTCCCAAAGTGCCAGGATTATAGGCATGAGCCACCATGCCTGGCCTGCTTTTATTTTCTTATACAAATAAGCAACTACACTATTGATTGTGATATCAGTTACAGATATTTGCTGCACATTTCAACATTTCAAGATTAAAGGAGGTCATTTCTACACAAAGAGAAATATCATAAACAAAATAAAACTCCAAGCCTCTCAGTATCAGTCTTTGACAAGATATCTGCCTTGTACTAAGAATTTTTATTAATTAATTAATCTCCCCTAAGTGTAGAAAGGATTATATACATGAAGACTAAGAAGTTAGAGTAAATGCCCCAATGCAAAAAAAAAAAAAAAAAAACAAACAAAAAACAAAAACAACAACAACAAAAAACTATGGCTATTCTCATTTTCTGTAAAAGAGTAAAATCAGATGATGAACTAGGTCCCAGAAAGCAAATGGTCATCATGACCACTTTAGTGGAAAGTGCCCCACAGACCACACCTTCTGTGGCTTTGCTTCCAGCTTAGCAAGCTCAAGTTGGCAGAAGCTACAATTCTTCAAATACAGGAGCCCAGAGTGGTTCTTCCAACGTTTTGCATTGAGTACTCTCACCTGAGTTGGGTTTTGTGCTTTCAGGTTGTTTTTTGTTTTCTGGGTTTTTGTTTTGTTTTGTTTTGTTTTTTAATGATTAAATTCAGAAATCAGTTTAGCTAAAGCTTGTAGACTCTCATCTCACTCAAGACTTTTAAGAATCGCAAGTGACATGTGCCAGGCGCGGTGGCTCACGTCTGTGATCCCAGCACTTTGAGAGGCCAAGGAGGGTGGATCACTTGAGGTCAGGAGTTCGAGACGAGCCTGGCCAACATGGTGAAACACCATCTCTACTAGAAATACAAAAAAAAAAAAAAAAATAGCTGGGCTTGGTGGTGGGCCCCTGTATTCTCAGCTACTCAGGATGCTGAGGCAGGAGAATCAGTTGAACCTGGGAGATAGAGGTTGCAGTGAGCTGAGATCATGCCATTGCACTCCAGCCTAGGTGACAAGAATGAAACTCTGTCTCAAAAAAAAAAAAAAAAGTGACATGTGATGCAAAAATTTGCTCCAACAGGATTTTGGTAGACTATGCTCTTCCACGAGGAGAATCATCACAGACTCACACAAATTCAATTTAATTCAACAAACTTTAGGAAGCAACTACTACATGTAAGATACTCTCTACTGGAAATCGACGTCCATTACAAAGGAGACGGGGTTCAGGGGTAGGTCAGCTTATTATTATCTGAACCAGAGGGAAGGAAACAGGATTTGGGGGGTACATTTACACCTGACCACAATATTCTCAGAATTCCCAATACTTTGAAAAACATTAAATGGTAAAGACCTGACATCAAAGCTCCTTAGCCTTCCCGACTTACTGACACCACTGGCCAGTATATTATAACTTCCCCCAAACATGACATGTTGCTAAGAACAAAAAGACAGCTTTCAAACAGAAGCGTGACATGTTTTGGCTTCTATGTGAGCATAGTATGATTAATGGAGGGAGCAAGGCTGATGTCAGGGCATGCCAAAAGCCAGAAAGGTGGTCTACTGGTAGGCCTCCGAGTGCCCTTTCGTGAAATGAGTCACCCAGTTACATCACTTGGAAATGCCTTTCTTCTGTTGCTCGTTTTGTTGATGTCTGTAGGCCTTAATTTTCAGGACTAGTTGATAAAGAGTTGATTTAAATATAGCAATTTGAGGTTGTTCAATAATACTATGTTTGAAACCCAGGAGTGGGCCAGATGCAGTGGCTCACACCTGTAATTCCAGCACTTTGGGAGGCCAAGGTGGGTGGATCACCTGAGGTCAGGAGTTCGAGAACAGCCTGGCCAACATAGTGAAACCCTGTCTCTACTAAAAACGCAAACAGCCGGGCGTGGTGGCCTGTAATCCCAGCTACAGGCGTTCTCTGCATTCTGTTCTGTCATTTGTCTCTGCAGAGTATCCCTTCACCATGTCCCCTTCTGCTTGTGGTCACTGTCACAGCGGAACTTATGTCTTGCCCGGATTTCTGCAATAACCTAGAAAGTGGCGGCCACGCTCACTCCCTTCTTCCTCTTAATTCATCCTCTATCATTCCATCTGAGCAAAACCATCCTGTCCTTTACAGATCCCAGTCCATTAGCTCAACACAGCATCTCAAGTCCTTTGGGACCCGTCCTCTTCCAAACCTCCCTGCAGTCCCATCATCCTGTAACTCACCCTACTGGTGAGGACACAGTAAGCACCTGTTCTGCTGAGTTTCTCCAAAAGTAACAAAAATGTCACGCACAGGTTGGCAAAAACAGCACCCAGGCCAAATCCTGCCAGCTGCCTGTTTCTGCAAACAAAGTCTGAATGGAACACGGCCATGACTCCTTGGTTTACACATTGCCTCTGGCTGCTTTTGTACTACAATGGCAGAGTTGAATAGCTGTGATAGAGACCGTATGGCTCTCCCACAGAGCCTAAAATATTTACTACCTGGCCCAGGTTTACAGGCCCTTGGTATAACTGACAGCAGCGATGAGTACAGAGTGATGATGACCTCTGCCGACCAGAAAAATAGACTCCACCAGTCTAGTCTGGAATTAAGGGAATGTGAGTTTTTCTTTTTTTGTTGTATTTTTTAAGGAATCATTTCATACAGTTACACTGAATTTAAAAGCATAGAAAATGTTACCCCCCCTCCCCTAATGAAAGACCTGAATGTTTTAGGAGGTTCCTTACAACTTTTGAGCCACTTTATTATTTTCTTTTTGTCAGTTCTCTTGAGGCATAATTTATAGACATTAAAAGTCACCAATTTCCAGGGTACAACTCAGTGAGCTTGGACAAATAGGCAGTCATTCAACCACACTACAATCATGATAGAAACATTCCTATCACGCCCGAAAAAAGTTCCCTCGGGCCCCTTTGCTGCCTACTCCCTCCCTACAGCCCTGTCCCCAGCTGCCACTAATCTGATTTCTACCTAAATGAGCCCAATTTCTCCTCCTGGCTGTACTCCCTGTCCTGCCCCAGTAACACTGGCTAACTCACTTAGTTCTGGTTCTCAGGCTTCCCATCAGTAGATTAGCAGGCTTCCATTAGAACTGACACCCACGCACACTACTAATTGCAGCTCTGATTTTATCAGTCATCCTTCGAGGTTTGTGGTTAAATTTAATTTGAAGAACGGGGACCATGATGAAACATAATGTCTGAAAACTGGATTGGAAAGCTGCCGTGCTTCTTTCAGGTCTAAAGATCCATAGTTCCAACATATGTCTGAGCTACTCAGAAGTTACCTTTACTTACAAGAGCAGAGAATGAAAAAGGAAATAAGCTGCCCAGAAACTTAAGTCCTAAATATCCTCAAAGCTACAAAAGAAAGAAAAAGAAAGAAGAAAAAAAGAAAGAGAAAGAAGAAAAAGAAAGAGAGAGAGAAAGAAAGAAAGAAAGAGAAGAAAAAGAGAGGGAAAGAAAGACTAGTAAATGAATGAACTTGGTCTTGAGAAAAACCATATAAAGACGATGCATGAAAGTCGGGTTTTGACCCTGATCAGAGCTGTGAGCTGGGACTGCTGCTCCCTTGGAAGCAGGGGCCATGTGAAATCCAAACACATAATAAAGATCCAGCCACCAAGAACCCTGGGAAGCCCAACTTACAACCAGCAAAGTTCTTTCACTTTGTTTCTGAAATGGAATGACTGATTTTGAGGATAAGGGACACCCCACTGGCCATTTTTTGGGGTACCAAGCTGAAAGAACAGTAATGCAGAAGAGAAAATAAAAGTTTAGACTCTTACCCATTTGGGAAAAGCTGATCTACACATTGCTGAAGAGCTACCAAATACGTAGTAATGAGCCCACAGCTTCAATTTCTTACAAAAGGCAAAAACAGGTGGAATGGAAGGACAGTCAACCCTAAAGCGCTTTCTTGTTCCCAAAGCAAACTCAACTTTCTTGTTAGTAACCAATGTTCTCTAAGACTTAGGTCACCCTGAAGACATCGGAAGACGTAACCAAGGAACAACCACACTTTGAGTTTCACGACATAAGTAGAAGACATATTATTTAAACAAAATTTGGAACTAGCAAACACATCCATGCCAGGATAATTTAAGAAAGTAAAAATAGAAGGAATACCTTAGCTCAAGGATTCAAGTTAACCAGAAAACAAGTCAGACGGGCTGCCCTCATTTGAGGTTTCTGAATGGGTAAGTAATGTGTCCCAGCTGAAAACTTTAACCAGGACCCTCTGGCTCTCAAGTTGTAGGGCTCCCAAGCCTACGCTGCCTCAACCCCAACCCCAACAGATTCTGTACAACTTCTGACCACTGTGAAATGGACCCAGCCTGCCCCCAACCCCTCCTGGGACCCTGAGCTGCTGAAAAAAGTCTAGCCATGGAGGGAGAAGCACCCAGAGCAGGGACAGGCGAAAGAACAGAAGTTGGTATTATCTGAAAGCATTTTTGGAGGGAGAAGTTTATGCTGATCTAAATCACAAAAAAAGAACCGACATGCAAATCTTAAGTCAACTGAAGAGATCATCAGAATTCAGAATATAATGGCAGCCCTCAATATTCTCCTTTGAGTCCTCCTTCCTTGCTCCTCCCTCAAAAAACAATGTATGAGGAGCTTGAAAGATAATACTGAGGGCAGGGAAGAAACACAACATTGACTTATATGTTTGAAGGTGTGTGTGCGTGCATGTGTGTGTACAAGCATATACCTATATCTCACAGCAGACATTAAAAATGCAAAATGAGAGATTCTAAAGACAAAAACACAACTGTGGGGATGAACACAAAAACCTATGCAATACTCTGGTAAACATGTACTTTCCAAGGTTGTTTGTTGTAATTCAGTAACCACACCATTGTATCCAATTTTGTAACAGACCTTGGACCAAACAAGGGGAGGGGAGGGGAAGAGAGAAGCCACATATGAAACAGAAGAAAGGAATGCATTTTACCCAGGAAGCTGTACTTTTTGCCTCCTCTAGTGCAGCCAACTTTGCCAAAACCGTAAATTCGATTTGGTCTAAAAACCAAACACCGGCAAAACTATCCTCAGTTCATGCTTACGCTGAATGAAGGGTAGAATTAACTAGCTCCCCTGCCGCACAGCAAGTTTATGTTTTTAGCACGGGGGAGAACCAACTCCGCACAGAGACACGCAGTGGCCGCGACAGCTGCAGCCATTGCTTGAGTGTCAAGTTGGGCAAGTTCTACCGTACGGAGGTGAGCACATCCATCACTTCTGCTCCACCTGAGCCGTAAGGATTTCCATGGAAAAACCATTCAGCCAACCCTCTCCCAACACTGCCATCATCATTTCAAAGTGCGTGGTCCAAACAGCCAGGTCTTGTATTAAATTAAAACCCCGCGTGAATAGGGGGCGGCTTGATTTACAAAGTTCCCACCCACACAGTGGCTCATGGATCCCTGCAGTGACCCCAGGAGGGTGCTGGCCGGGTTATCATCATCTCCAGTTTATTGGTAAGGAAAGCAAATCCCAGAGACTATCAGGAAAAAGGCAAAGCTAAGACAGAACCTGGACCTCAACTGGGCACCTAGATCCTTGGGGGGTCTGAAGTGGTCAACGAAGAAATAAGTGGAGGGGAAGACAATTAAGTACGTTAATGTGCAGAGTCCATTACTGAGTACTTACTATGTTTTTAGCACCACGGGATGCATTGTGGAAATGGCATAATTTATAGTTGCTGTTCAAGTAGCTGAAGATTAAACAATTGTAAAATAAGCAAGAAGAAGCTCTGCACCAACTATGCAGGCCAGGAGAAACAGTATGGCCTGTGGAGCCAGAAGGCCTGGATTCAGCTCTACCACGTCCCAGCTGTGTGACCTTGTGCAAATTACTTAACCTCTCTGTGCCTCACTTTCCTCATCTACAAAATGGAGAGGACGGCAGTCCCTATACCTCGTGGGATTAACTGGATGATTAAATGTGTTAAAATGTGTAAATGAGTTAATATTCTTAAAGCACTTACAAAAATTACCAGGTATATAGTAAGCGCTATTATTTAAAAAATAAAAGAAACTGGGGCTCAGCTTATAAGTAACTGGCCTAAAGTCACACAACCAATAATAGGCAGAGTCAGGATTTAAAGCCATTTCCCAGAATTGTGAAAGGAGAGCATGTACCCAGCATGGGCTTGCGAGATTTGGAGGTTTGATGGCAGGAATCTCATATTATCCGCAACCGATGCCTTTTACTTCCTGAAGTGGCAGGAGTTGGAGGCAGGAAGGGGTGCTCCAATACAAGGAGGCTGGAAAAGGGCCGAAACGGCTGGGGACAGCCGCCTGGGACAATGGAGCAGGTTTGCCAGGCAGCATTAAAGTCTTTCTAAAACGTTTTAATAGCTTTATTGAGACATAATACATATACCATACAATTTGCCTATTTAAAGTAAACAATTCAGCGGGTTTTAGAATATCCACAGAGCTGTGCAACCCTAACCACAATCAATTTTAGAATTTTTAACACCCCCTCACCAAAGAAAATTCTGTACCCATTAGAAGTCCCTCCCCCCGAAATTATACAATAACGTTGTATAAGTTCCCGCCACCCTGTCAGTGTTCTTTCGGGTGAACCTGTCTGACCCTCAACCCTAAGCAACTACTAATCTACTTTCTGTCTCTATGGATTTGCCTGGATGTTTCACGTAATGGATCCTGCACATTTCACATAAACAGAATCGTACAGTATGTGGTTTTGTGTGATTGGCTTCTTTCACTTAGTATCATGTTTTTGAGGTTCCTTAAAGCCTTCTTAATGCACAACTTCAATGCTCTTCCCTTGCTCCAAGCCCTACTGGCTTCCCACTGCACTGGGGATAAAATCTACAGCCAAAAAGGTCCAGTGTGATCTTCCTGAAGGCATCTCCATCTCCGGCCACATTCTCCCCTAACCACTATGCTGGATGCTGGCCAAGCACCTCGGGCTCCTATCTCGAGGCCTTTCCCTGTGAGGTCCCGTCTACCTAGAATGGCTCAGTCTCAGCTCCCTTCACATCTGCAGGGAGGCTTCAGCTGGCCACGGTATATGAAGGAGCCCAGCATTCTGTTATTCGCTGTGCCCTCCACAAGGCTTTCCAAACCTGTGACTGTTTATGTGTTCATTATGCTGCAGCGAGCCCCCTGCCTCCCGCCACAGAGGGCCAGGACCATGCATGGCCGCATTATTTACCATTTCGCCATCTGCACTGCCCAGCACAGAGGAAGCACTTTGGGATTGGTTGAATGAAAGAGAAAAAAAGGAAGGAAAAGTCCAGCTGAGGTTGAAGACTACAGTTTGGAGATGCATAAATCAATAAAGTTGTATAATTTCCCCCCACCCTGTCAGTATTCTTTCCGGTGAACCTGTCTGACCCTCATCTTCTTACCTTTCTCTCTTTTTCTTTTTTCTTTTTTTTTTTTTTTGAGACGGAGTCTCGCTCTGTCGCCCAGGTTGGAGTGCAGTGGCACAATCTTGGCCTCAGCCTCCCGAGTAGCTGGGACTACAGGCACCCGCCACCACGCCTGGCTAATTTTTTGTATTTTTAGTAGAGACTGGTTTTCACCGTGTTAGCCAGGATGGTCTTGAGATATCTCCTGACCTTGTGATCGGCCCGCCTCAGCCTCCCAAAGTGCTGGGATTACAGGCGTGAGCCACCGCACCCGGCTTCACCTTTCTTTCATATATACATCACTAAATATTTATTATGCAGCCCACTGGCACATGGGCTGGGGGTATTCACCATGGGAAATGAGAAAAAGAAGATCCCAATCCTGCAGCCTGCAGTACGGCAGGGGAAGAATCCTTCGAGTTCTTCAACACAAAATTCCCACAAGGTTGCTATGCTCGCGGCTTCACGGGATGCCAGCCCTGGTTACCAGAATGACTTAACTGAAGCTTTCTCTTGTTCTCCAGAAAACCCAGTTTTCACTACACTCTAGGGGCCAAGACAACATTCCCCAGATCCTATGCTGCTTGATATGAATCTCTAGGGTCCTCTCATCTTACAGAGTCACCTTTTTGCTGTGCTGAGGGAAGAGTATCTAGGCCTCTGGCTCTGGCTCTCATGAGCTAAGTGACCTCAATCAGATCACTTGGCTTCTTCACTGCAGTGTAAAATGCAGGAGCTGGGAAGGTGACCCTGTGGTTCCCACTGGCCCTGCGTTGCTATGATTCTGTACTTCTTAAGGTGCTGTGTTTTTTCCCATCATCAAACTAATCAGGCACCACCTTCATGCCAAACCCCCGATAGCAGAAAGTCCTCTAATAGCAAAGCCAGCTCCCATCAACAGGGCAGGAATTGGCACTATTTGTGTACAGTTAACTGACATGTGCAAAAGTAGTGTTTCTGAGGTTAATACATGATAAGATCATACGAGGCCAGAATTAAGAGAAGAACTGTAAAGCACTGTTATACTTCTTGGTTTTGTTTCATGCTTAATAAAACAGTTGTGTGCATCGTGCATCTGATATACAGAAAACCAGATCCTGGGTTGGCTCAGCTGGGACTGACTGTTAGGGTGGAGGGTGAAAGCCTCCCTGTGATCACTGCACATTGTCACAGCAGGGACAGCAGTGCCCCCTCTGCTGTCCTTCCCACAGAGGCCAAGAGCAGGCAATGCCACTGAGGTTCTCAAAAGGAAAAAAAATTCTACTCTCGGAAACATTCACACTAACATACAATTCACATCATGGATTTAAGAAGCACGCTAAAGAAAGTCAAAGGCCTGGGCGGGGCACAGTGACTCACACCTGTAATCCCAGCCCTTTGGGAGGCCGAGGCCTGCGGATCATGAGGTCAGGAGATCGAGACCATCCTGGCCAACACGGTGAAACCCCATCTCTACTAAAATACAAAAAATTAGCCATGCGTTGTGGTGCTCACCTGTAATCCCAGCTACTCGGGAGGCTGAGGCAGGGGAATCGCTTGAACCCGAGAGGTGGAGGTTGCAGTGAGCCGAGATTGCACCACTGCACTCCAGCCTGGCGACAGAGCAAGACTCTGTCTCAGAAAAAAAAGGAAAAAGAAAAAAGAAAAAAAGAAAGTCAAAGGCCTTAGTGAGCCATAAAGCCCAGGCCACCAGTGCACTCTCAAGAGGGACGTCATGGCATAGGAGGGAGAGAGCAGGGGAAAACTTCAAAGTGGTCTGTGGGCCCAGCACTGTGGCTCACACCTGTAATCCCAGCACTTTGGGAAGCCAAGGTGGGTGGATCAAGAGGTCAGGAGTTCGAGACCAGCCTGGCCAACATGGTGAAACCCCGTCTCTACTAAAGATACAAAAAATTAGCCGAGTATGGTGGCAGGCACCTGTAATCCCAGCTACTCGGGAGGCTGAAGCAGGAGAATTGCTTGAACCTGGGAGGCGGAGGTTGCAGTGAGCTGCGATCGTGCCATTGCACTCCAGCCTGGGCAACTGGGCAAGATTCTGTCTCAAAAAAAAAAAAAAAAAAAAAGTGGTCTGTGTTTGGTGAATGAATACAAGAGTTTCCATCTTCAGATCTGCAAAATTGACAGCTTAAATAAAATTCTAAAGTCTTTAATGCAAAATACAATAGAGTCGATCTATCTTACCAAATATTATGGTTAAGAAGAACTCAAATTTCCTCTAATATTCAAAAGAATCTACTAAAATTTGGGAAAATGCACATATAAAATTACACGTATAATTACAGAAAACAGGTAAATGTCACTTTCTGCATGGCAGGTGCTTTCTAAGACTTAATATATATATATATATATAACCCCTTAAGTCTCCTAGCATCCCCTCATATGTGTACTATAACTGTCCTACCTGGAGCTGAGGAACTGAGGCACCCAGAGGGAGGTGACTTGCTCACAGCCTCGCCGAGCCTGGCTCACACCAGGGGACTCACATTCTCACTGCCAGATGCTACCCCCATCCTCCAACACAGAAACGTTCACAGATGTCTCTTTAGCTGATCTCTGGAAAGTACAGTTTTATATAACAGGAAATTATACACATCATTTAAGCTAACTTAGCTTACTGTCTATGACTGCCATCAGAAATGTTCATGGCCATGTAGATATAAATGGCTCTCCCACCTGGATGGGTCAGACGAGAAAATACTTTTAACTTAAAGACATTATCAGAAGCCAGTATGTGAAGAGTTGGGTAGCCCAAGTTTCTAAATAACACTCAAAAATACAGGTGAGGGGGATTCTGTATATTCTTTCTAGGAAATCTGGATGGAATTCTTTTCTAGTGCTTTCATGCTTGAATGTATCTCTAGAAACTGGTCCTCCAGGCCGGTAGTGACCTAAGCAGCCATATGCAATTGACTGCCTCCAAAGGATGAAACACTTGTGGAATTCACAAACTCTCTACCTATATGTTCCAAATTTATTTCGAAAAAACTTTAGAAAATGGCAAGTTATCCCTTGCTGGGACCAAATAACAATATGGTACTTTAGGCTGTGTACTTCAAGTTTTCTGTGTGCCATTCACATTTCAGAAATAGACAAAAGCAGGGAGAGAGAAACAGTACTACAGAAAGAGAAAATGTCAAGTAGTTGTCAGCACAGGTCACCATGTACCTGTATATCCTAAGGGCTCCAGAAACAAAATACCTGTCTAGTGGCTTGTAAGTAGAGAAGGGCCAGTTCCCTTGGCTCATGTACGGACTTGTGTTTCACCACAAAAACAAAAACAAAGGAAGCGCCTGCCCCACAGAAACACGCACAAGCATGAGCAGCAATACTGGCAAAATTTTGGAAATATTGTAAACCCTGACTGAGGGTTCACACTCCCAGAGTCCAGGACCCAGCCTTGGCCCTTATGGAAACAACTAGGTGATCCCTTAAAGAAAACATGTTGGGGATGGGGGGATGTGGGGACGGGAAGGATGAGTGAAAAAAGACCTCTTGAGCTATTGTCCTCCAATTGCTTTTTTGGTTTTTGCTTTGTTTTTGAGACAGGGTCTAGCTCTGTCGCTCAGGCTAGAGTGCAGGGGCGCAATCATAGCTCACTGCAGCCTCCACCTCCCAGGCTCAAATGATCCTCCTGCCTCATCCTCCCAAGTAGCTGGGACTACAGGTGCACACCATCATGCCCAGCTAATTTTTTTGTTTTTTTATTTATAGAGACAGGGTCTCGATATGTTGTCCAGGCTTGCTCAAACTCCTGGACTCAAGTGATCCACCCACCTCAGCCTCCCAAAGTGCTGGGATTACAGGAGTGAGCCCGGCCCACCTGTATTTTTTTATGGAAGAGAAGAAAATGTGGGAGTACCACTCCAAGGAAGAGAGCTAAGCAAAGAGAAAACAAACAGGGCAGGCAGGCAGGAGGCAGCAAAGAGGGAGGCAAAACTTTGGGGAAAAGGAAAAGCAGATTAGATGGCCACTGTTTCCAGTTAGAGCCCTCAAATGGCCTCCACAGCCATTCCCAAGAGCAGTCTTTAGGTAAAACAACAGCTACTGAAACCTTTCCCATGGAACCACCGACCGCATCCTCCCCAGATACCCACTGGGAGTAGAGATGCTTTAATCACCTCCATCCCTCATGGCCTGTTTCTTGTTTTGGAGAGGCACGGCGCTGCCAACAATATAAAAGCTTTCTGCTTGGGAGTCCCAGAAGAATGACACTTTCCCCAAAACAAAGAATTTATTCCATCTAAACCAACTTATATTTATTTAGCCAGGACATACATCAACTAGATGCTACTACTATGTAACACTCCCCCATGGAGGGCTTACAGATGCCTTCAGGGGTTCTCACGATACACACTGTCAACAGGTGGTCCTGAAGAGCACCAACAACTGGAGATGCCATCTTCTGCTTACGATCGCCACAGCTGTTTAGTGACTTAAGCAAGAAGCATAGGTCATATTCCTAAGAGGTAACTCCTTGAAGTGATTTTGCACAAGGCTTATGCCTTGATGGGAAAATCACACATTAGAATGACAGTCTTCTATTGAAAAATAAGTATTTAATTTCAAGTTTATTTTCATAACATTTTACTTATATACGTATACCATATAAGTATGTAAAGTATGTGGTTAGACCCATTATAAATATATATATATATATATATATATATATATCATTTTTGTTTGTCTGTTTTGAGATGGAGTCTCGCTTTTGTCGCCCAGGCTGGAGTACAATGGCGCAATCTCGGCTCACTGCAACCTCCGCCTCCTGGGTTCAAGTGATTCTCCTGCCTCAGCCTCCTGAGTAGCTGGGATTACACGCGCCCATTACCACGCCCGACTAATTTTTGTACTTTTAGTAGAGACAGAGTTTTGCCATTTTGACCAGGCTGGTCTCGAACTCCTGACCTCAGGCGATTTGCCTGCCTCAGCCTCCCAAAGTGCTGGGATTACAGGCATGAGCCACCACGCCTAGGCTTTTTTTTTTTCTTTTTTTTCTTTTTTTTTTTTTTTGAGACAGGGTCTTACTCTGTCGCCCAGGGTGGAGTACAGTGGTTCGATCTTGGCTCACTGCTGCCTCCATCTCTTGGGTTCAAGCGACTCTCCTGCCTCAGCCTCCTCCCAAGCAACCAGGATTATAAGCAGGCACCACCACACCCAGCTAATTTTTGTACTTTTAGTAGAAATGAGGTTTCATCATGTTGGCCAGGCTGGTCTTGAACTCTTGGCCTCAAGCAGTCCACCCTCCTTGATCTCCCAAAGGGCTGGAATTACAGGCATGAGCCACTGCATCCAGCCCATATATATTTTATACATACACATACACACACACACACACACACACACCATGACCATCTAACCTAAAAAAGTCCACCTTTGTATCACAGTCACTTCTATCATACTGCCTTTTAAATTTTTTCCTTCTGAAGACAACACTTTTTGAAATTACCGACTCCATTAGGATAATGGCTTCCTGTCTGTCACCTCCTCTAAAACATCTGCACCGTAGAATTAGGGATCTCATCTGTCTTATTACCTGCAGTATCTCCACCTCCTAGAACAGATTCTAGGAGGCACTTAGTAAATAACTACTGAATGAATGAAGAACGAACGCCTCCCCACACACCAAAGCAACAGGAAGCCATTATGGAAAAATTCAAATAGAGCGGACACAGAGTCAGACAACTTGGGCTTAAGAACCAGCTTGACTTCCTAATTTCCTCTCTGTGTAGAGAAGTTGCTTAATCCCTAGACCTCAGTTTCCTCAGCTTTAAACTAAGATAGGGTGGGCATAATGGCTCATGCCTGTAATCCCAGCACTTTGGGAGGCTAAAGTGGGAGGATCGCCTGAGCCCAGGACTTAGAGGCTGCAGTGAGCTAAGATCGTGCCACTGCACTCCAGCCTGGCCAACAGAGCAAGGCCTCATCTCTAAATAAATAAATAAAGTAAGAAAATACGAAGCACTGTGTTTGACAGTTCTTTGCAAATTAAAGAGTACTTTATTATTGCTGTTAATGACATCTTGAGTCAATATTTATACTGGCATCAAAGAAAAAATTCATTAGCATAAATCCTTAAATAAGCAAGTTAATCTGGCAAGACTGAACTTTCTCATCTTCAACCCCATTTTGCAACTGATTGGCTACCTCTCAAGTGTGTGACAGTTTGTTTACAAATAATAGTAGAAAGAAAGTATAAAGACCAGGGTTCAGGTCCCTACTCTACCACCCAACTTTAAGCCCTCCTCCCCCATCATCATCGCATATGAATAATAAATATATGAATAATCCAGAGACCTCAGAGTGCTACTGTGAAGATAAAAACCTAATATTACACTTTGTCCAGCCAGTTGGAGCTTGCTCATGTCAGCCTACAATAGGATTTTGGCACCAAAGGCTACGTGGGCACCATCAGGAAAAGCACCATCCTATTAACAGTGGGACGATGACACCAGTCCCATTCCATTGGCAACGCTAGACAACACCTCCACAAAAAGCCTTCTATCACCAGTCATGTGTTCTTTTGCTACCAGATCTTTCTTATTAAGATGTAATTCACGTACCATAAAATTTGCTCTTTTAAAGTGTACAATTCAGTGGATTTTAGTATTTCCACAAGGTTATGCAATAATCACCACTATCTACAGCTGACCCTTGAACTAACTTGGGGTTAGGCGTGCCAACCCCCTCGTAGTAAAAAATCCATGTGTAACATTTGACTTTCCCAAAGCTTAACTGCTAATAGCCTACTGTTGACCAGAAGTTTTACAGATAACATAAAGTCTATTAACACACAGATTTATATCTACATATATTTTATGCATTCATGACATATCTTTTTCTTAATTTTTTTGATATTTTGAGACTACAGAGTTTTTTCAAATTGTTGCAAATCTCCAAAAAATTTTCCAATACGTTTACTGAAAAAAAAAATCTACTTATAAGTGGACCTGTGAAGTTCAAACCTACATTGTTCAAGGGTCAACTGTAATTTGAGAACATTTCCATCACCCCAAAAAGAAACCCTACCCACGAGCCATCATTCTTTATTTCCTATTCTCCCAACTCCTGTAATCAAGAACCTACTTTCTTTCCTTTTTTTTTTTTGAGACAGGGTCTCACTCCATTGCCCAGGCTGGAGTGCAGTGGTGCAATCTCAGCTGACTGCAACCTCTGCCTCCCAGGTTCAAGCAATCCTCCCACCTTCAGCCTCCCAAGTAGCTGGGACTACAGACGCAAACCACCATGCCCAGCTAATTTTGTATTTGTAGAGACAGGGTTTCACCATGTTGTCCAGGCTGGTCTCAAATTCCTAAGTTCAGGAACTCCACCTGCCTTGGCCTCCCAAAGTGCTGAGAACGAATGTACTTTCTATCTCTATGATTTGCCTGTTCTGAATATTTCATATAAATCATTTCATACAATATGCAACCTTTTATCTTTGTCTTATTTCATATATCATCAGGTGATCAAGGTTTATCTATGTTGCAGCCTGCACCAGTACTTCAGTCCTCTTCATGGCTGACTAATATTCCATTGTATAGATATACCACATTTTTATCCATTCATCAGTTGATGGACACTTGGGTTTGTTTCCTCTTTTTGGCTATTATAAATAATGTTGCTATGAACATTCATGTATAGGTTTTTAGGTGAATGTACGTTCTCAGTTCTCTTGGGGATATACCTAGGAGTGGAACTGTTGAGTCATGTGGTAACTCTTGAACATTCTGAGGAACTGTCAAACTGTTTCCCAGAGGAGCTGCACCATGTTACATTCCTGCCAGCAATTTATGAAGATTCCAATTTCTTCACATCTTCACCAACACTAGTTATCATCCATCGTTTTTAGTATAGCCATAATAGTGGGTAAGAAGTAGTGTATTATTGTGTTACCAGATTTTAACATCCAAATTTTAAGTAGGTCCTCAGAAGCAGAAACTAAATACCAGACAGTGGAAGAAAAAAAATCCATATTACACCAAGACAGTATTCCCAAACTTCAGTCATTCAGTCATTCAAGTACTACCCTCATGATTTTACCAAATCTGAGTGTCATTTCTACTATTATTTACTAGTTTAACAAATCAATTCATTTTTAATTTCTTTTTTATAAGAACCTTTAAGTCACTGCTATAAATATGTGTCGCTTGCCATAAATATAAATATCATGAATGCACACTTTGGGAGGCTGAGGCAGGCAGATCACTTGAGGTCAGGAGTTCGAGACCAGCCTGGCCAACATGGTGAAACCCCATCTCTACTAAAAATATAAAAAGTAGCCAGGCATGGTGGCACAGAGGCATGCAATCCCAGCTACTCGGGAGTCTGAGGCAGGAGAATTGCTTGAATCCAGGAGGCGGAGGTTGCAGTGAGCCAAGATCGCATCATTGCACTCCAGCCAGGGCAACAAAGCAAGACTCCCTCTCAATAAATAAATAACATGAATATAAATATGAAAGCAAAGCAAACTTAGCTAGATGGAACTGTCTCCCAGGGCCTGCTTATTCATGCTAAAAGAAAAATTTGCAAATAAAAGGTGCTGGAAAAATGACAGCTACAGAGAGAATCTTTCCTTGACCTCATCAAACAGACTGGACAGCAAGGTGCTGGAACCATCAGTGACACAGTAGTTCCCTGTCACGTTTGTGTCTCTTATAACGTAATCTCTTTACTATCCCAGGCACCTCACTTTGAGAGACCCTGCCATAACGCTTCAGGAAATGCCAGTCCTGAAATAGAAGTCCAGTTCCATAGTGGCCATCATACTGGGGGTTTTGATGGACAATTCTCTACACAGCCCATTACACTTGGCTGAGGGTGTCCCTACTTCATGGTAACAAACCTTGTTCAGCAAATTTCCAATAAGTCTGCCCATTCTCTAGCTGCAAGCACCTGGCTTTTCAAGTTTCAACAAAAACAACTTTCAGAGCAAATATACGTAATACAAATTAAAATAAAGAGCACCTGCCCTGGGCAGGCAAGCCCAGACAGCGCTATCCATAATGTGACAAAGTGCCTGGATGGGCTTTACTGACAGAACTGGCCCCAAGTATAATTAAAAAAAAACACACACACAATGCACTGGTTGTGCTTAAATACAATTCAGCCTCCCTCACCCAGCCCAACACACGTACTATTTATAGTGAGATAAAAGCAGCCAGTGACAGCATATTTGGATGCCTCCAGATTTTAAGAATAATTATCATCTGTCATCATCCAAGCTTAATAAAATACTAAATAGTATATTACATTAAAAGAAAAGGAGTGATGATTAAATCTGAAGGTATTCCACTGCCTCTGTACCTGGGTACTCCTCCTGGGCCCTCAGATCTCTGCTCACACGTCCTTTTCACTGGGAACACTTCCCTGGCCCTCAACTCTAAATCCCCCTTATTTCGTATCTCGGGATACCTTTCACTTCCCTTCCTAGCACATCTCGCTATGTAGTTTACTCTATGGATGGCTGGTGTCTGTCTCCCAACAACAAACCCCATGAAAACAAAAACCACGACTGTTTTGGTCCACATCATGCCGCCAACAGCTACAACAGTTCTTGGGACAGAGGAGATATTCAAGAATTATTTGCTGAATGGATGAGTTCAGAGGATGTCAAAATTGTATAAATTTTTTTTTTATAAGGTCTGGCCATATTTAGAACTACCACTAAGAATACATCTTCAAAAGGAAAAAAAAAAAAAAAGCAAAACAACAACAACAACAAAAAAATGTACAGGGCAGGACTCTACAACTTTCTAGAGTTCCCTGCTAACTGACTACAACCCAGGCTATCCCATACAACAGGAACCTCCCTTTCTTCTAAACTAAGTGAGGTATTGAGTCTATCAATGAGCTTTTATGGAGGGCCTGCTGGTCAGTGGAGGGAAGTTGGTGATGAAGGAAGGAAGAAGGCAAAGAAACTAAAATGGACTGAGTGCTTACCATGATACACACATTCCTCCTTCAGTCCCCAAAGAACCCTCCGTGATCACCATGGTACATCTTAGGCTTGTAAAATGTAGTAACTTGCTCAAAGTCACACAGCTCATCTATGGTCAAACAGGAACAAGTATCTAGTTCATTATGAGCTGAAGACGTTAGACAAGTGCCAGAGAGCACACACACGTTGAAAGGGGCCAGAAAATAATGGACAAAGTTAGATGATAGAGCTAGTGGGGCTATTGTTAGTTTATCATTTTCTATGCGTTAGGCATAGGACTAAAGCATTGACTCGCAAAATTTGATGTGTTCATCATACAAGCTCCAGGAGGTGGGCACAATGATTATCGCCATTTTTTTAGGGTGAAACTGTAGCTTAAAAGAGTGACCTGGAAAGTGGTTGAAATCTGAAGCCCAAGCTGTCTGAGTTCACATTCAGAGCAATGACCCCTGCCTCCAATTCCTGCCACGATGCTGGGGGAGAATGGCATAAACGAGGCACAGAAGAGGAATGAGGACGTTGTACAGCGAGCGCATGCATTTAGGGAGTGTCTACTCTACAGGGTAACGAGTAGAGGTGAACGACAGAGCCCGGCTCTTACAGAGCGTCTAGAAGACAGTGAAGTCAGAGTGGTTCTGACGTATAGGGTCTGGAGTCAGGTCGCCTGGATTCAAACACTGACTAGCTGTGCAACTTAGACAATCACTTAATTTTCCCATGCTCAGTTCTCTCCACTATTTTTTTTTTTCTTTTTGAAACAGAGTTTTGGTCTGTCACCAGGCTGGAGTGCAGTGGCATGATCTCAGCTCACTGCAACCTCCGACTCCCTGGTTCAAGCGATTCTCCTGCCTCAGCCTCCCAAGTAGCTGGGATTACAGGCACGTGCCACCACACCCAACTAATTTTTGTATTTTTAGTAGAGACGGGGTTTCACCATGTTGGCCAGGATGGTCTCGATCTCCTGACCTTGTGATCCATCCACCTCGGCCTCCCAAAGTGCTGGGATTACAGGCGTGAGTCACTGTGAATGGCAATAGTTATCACACCTACCTCATGGGGTTATTAAAAAAAAAAAAAATGGGACGGCTGGGAGCAGTGGCTCACACCTGCAATCCCAGCACTTTGCTGGGCTGCAATCCCAGCCCCAAGCAGGGCTTGGAGGCTGAGGTGAGCAGATCATGAGGTCAGGAGATCAACACCATCCTGGCTAACATGGTGAAACCCCGTCTCTACTAAAAAACATAAAAAATTAGCTAGGCATGGTGGCATATGCCTGTAGTCCCAGCTACTCGGGAGGCTGAGGCAGGGGAATTGCTTGAACCCGGGAGGCGGAGGTTGCAGTGAGCTGAGATCACACCACTGCACTCCAGCCCTGGTGACAAAGCAAGACTCCGTCTGAAAAAAAAAAGGGGGGGGGCAATATAAAGTCCTTCAACATACCCAGCACACATCGATATTAGCTATTATTGTTCTTGGAACTAATGGAAAACAAAAACAAGGTTAGATGGGAAAGATATGGCCAAAGTAAAGGACCGTGGAAGGATTGAGTTCAGCAGGGTCTAAAGAATGTGCAAGATAGACGGGGGCTTGCTAGAGTCAGAGATGCCCTTGGGAAGGCAGCTGGGCCATCTGGATGTGGGGTGGTGTGCCCCTGGCACAGCCGTAGACTATAGTGTCATGGGAGAAAGAAATGGACAGGATGAGATGATAGACTACGACATCACATGAAAGGCAAAAACTAGCCAAAGAGGGTGCCAAGGGTTTGGACCAGGTTCAAACTCTACACTAGACAGAAAATGTGGCACAAAAGAGAGAGGAGAAGCGTGGGAAGAAGATGAGGTCATGCCTTTCCTCCTGTGCCTGCTGACTTGACAGTGGCTGTGAGTGAGTCAGAAAGTTGGGCAGAGACTGTGGGCCTCAGGAGGCTCCAGACCAGGGCCCTGTGGAAGAGCTGGCCCAAGGAAACTACCATTTACTGAGCATATACTATGTTTACATTGTTCATGGTTAAATCTAAGTCTTGTTTTTTCCTTCTGAAAAGTCTGCAAGATCACTCCTGATCTCCCTTGTACATGAGGAAGCTGATGGAGAGGGACTGGGGACATGGCTGAAGATGACACAGCTAAAAAGTGGTAGAACTGGTCTTGAGGTCCAGGCCCATCCGACTCCAGAACCCATTGTCTTCCCACTGGGAGGCTCAGCCAGAGAAGCCGGGAGGTAGAACAAGTTCTGCTAAGAAGCCAGCACCTCAGAGTTACAACACACACCTGGCCCTTCTCCACCTCGTCCCTCCTGGCCACCATCTCTCCCCCTGGGCGCCCTTCCCTCCCCTTCTCCAATCCAGCACTGTGCTCATTAGGCAGGACCCAGCAATAATCCACCCTCATCCATGAAGTTTTCACGCCCCCTCCCCAGTGGAAATGGTCACCTCCTCCATCTGCTGCAGCCCTTGCTGTCCTCCCTACCCACCGGCATGTATAGACAAGCTTCAACTCAGGTGTGGTGTTCTGGCCACCTTATGCCACCTGCTGACAGATGGGGCTGATTCTGCTGTTGTGCATTTCCCAGGGCCTCTTGCTCCCTCTCAGCTCCATCCAAGTCCCCCTGAAAGCTGCACTCTCAGTCAAATGTCAGTCTTCTGGGGACAGGAGGACTCCCCAGCCCTAGGCCTTCCTGGGGCGGAGCCACCCTGCTGCACCTCTGACAAATTCCAAGTACTGTGGCTAGCTCTGCTCCACTACGTCCTCCTCCAAACTAGAATGTAAGTTTCTAGAAAGAAGTCATTTCCCTGTGCTGTTTGTAGTGCCTTACACGTGGTCGACGACCAATAAATAACCACCATTGTCAAAGATGATAAAAAAACCTTAAGTACAGTAACACCTCACCTCACACACCTTGGAACCAAAAGGCAAGCCAGGGGACCTCTAGGCAAACAGTGTAAGAAGGCTTGGGGGTGTTGTTTTTACCCTGCAAACCCAGCAGTGATGCCAGCAGAAGTAATAATATCATTTTTTTTTTCGGATATGGATGGTTCAGTGTTAGAAAGACTTGAAAAAACAAAATGAGTCCTCCTTCTTTGAAATGTTAAAGATATGATAAAACCTATGCCATCAAGTACATTCGCTTGACTTAAGGCCTTCTAAGACAGACCTTCGGGCCGGGCGCGGTGGCTCACACCTGTAATTCCAGCACTTTGGGAGGCCAAGGTGGATGGATCACCCGAGGTCAGGAGTTCAAGACCAGCCTGGCCAACATGGCAAGACCCTGTCTCTACTAAAAACACAAAAATTAGCTGGGCATGCTGGCAGGCGCCTGTAACCCCAGCTACTTGGGAGGCTGAGGCAGGAGAATCACTTGAACCCAGGAGGCGGAGGTTGCGGTGAGTCGAGATCGTGCCATTGCACTCCAGCCTGGGCAACAAGAGCGAAACTACGTCTCAAAAAAAAAAAAGACAGACCTTCACCCAAGGCCTGTTTGTTCTCATTTTAGAAAGCAGAAAAGTTCTTTTGTTTCCCAGCCTTCAAGAGAGACAAGTTTAGTAAATCCAAAAGAGGAGCCAGTGTGTGTTACTTGGAGCATCGGTTACCTAAAAGCCAAGGACAGTAACTTAGAAAACATGGCATTCTGGGGTCACTCAGCAAAATAGTCATACGAGTATCGGTAGGCCCTATCATTATAGTAACCACACACTTCAGTGATTCTGAATAATTCATTCTTTCATAAGCAAGGAATGAAGAAATCATTAACTCATGTTGAATGCACTCTGTAAGCCCAAAAAGTTAAAAATTTATTTTAGAAAGGTTTCCATCCAAAACTACAGGGAAAAATTAAAAATATCCAGGTCTTAAAAATATCCAGGTTTAAAGACCTTAAACCAGGTCTTAAGGTTCAGTTATCAGGAAAATCCCTGTATAGGAAACAGTTCATTCCCTCATGGCCCAGCAAACAGAATGAGACATCATATCAATTCTCTCAGAAGAACTGCAGAATGTCTACTTTCTTATCTTCTTTTAACTTTGCAAATAGCCCAACTATGAAATGCACATGGCTGTGAGGTCAGGCTGTCCTGAAGCCAATTTAAGAACCTAAAAAAACCTATTTTTACATAAAGAACCCACTTTATTTCAAAGCATTTCAAAAAAAGACAATTCCTTCAGATTTTTCAATCACTGAACTATCAAAAATGATTGTAACATTATAACATCATGGCTTTTATTGGAATACCTGGGCAGCTATCAGCTTTGCAGAGTGAAAAAAAAAAAATTCTGAGCTTCTTTGTAATTTTTATTTTTATTATTTATTTATTTATTTTTGAGCAGAGTCACCCAGGCTGAAGAGCAGTGCTACAATCTCGGCTCACTGCAACCTCTGCCTCCCACGTTCAAGCAATTCTCCTGTCTCAGCCTCCTGAGTAGCTAGGACTACAGGAGCACACCACCAAGCCCAGCAATTTTTTTTTTTCTGTATTTTTAGTAGAGATGGGGTTTCACCATATTGGTCAGGCTGGTCTCGAACTCCTGACCTCAGGTGATCCACCTGCCTCAGCCTCCCAAAGTGCTGGGATTACAGAAGTGAGCCACGGTGTCTGGCTGCTTCTCTGTAATTTCTAGTAGTTTCAAAATGTCACTGATGGAATGACATTGATACTAGCTATTGGTAATTAACTAGGCCAGCAAAGCTTGGGCCCACCCAAGGTAGCCTGAAGAGTAGGACTGCTAATGGACTCCCTTCCAATCAATGTGCATGGAGGCTCTCCCAAAATACTTGTCATCAGCTCTCCTGCCGTCCACACGGCTCTTCAAACACCCAAATGCACTCATGTGACTCCCGTGATTTAGACCTTCAGTGATCCTCCCATCATTCACTACAAAGATGAGTCCAAATCCCCTAACATCACTCACCGCCAGGCACCAGGGGAGCCATCACAGAAGAACGTCCTGCTCTGCTGGGGCTTCCATCCTTACGACGGAAGACAGGCAGCGAACACACAAACCCAGAACAGGGCAGGCGGTAAGTGCTTGGAAGAAGGCTAAGGCAGGCACCGGGGCTGCAGAATGGCACTTATCCAAGAAGGCCTCTCAAGAAAGGTGAGTACAGCCTGAATGACATGACCATATGGCAAGCAAAGGCCTCCCAAAGCTGGCCCAAGGCCTGCTGGCCAAGCTCCTCCTCCGCCCGTCCTCCTCTTGCAACCTGCACTCCAGCCTCGGGAGCTGGGATTCCTTCTCCTAACACACCTCGCTGCTTCCACACTCCATGCATTTGCATTTGCTCTTCTTCTGCCTACAGCATCACCCACACACCTATCTGGTCTGGCCAACTCCTCCTGATCCTCCAAGGCTCCCCAGAAGCTTCTCCTCCTTTTTGAGGCCTTCTCTGGACACCAACCACACACCAGCTTCCTCACCAGCAAGATCCATCACTTCTCCCTTCTGCCCCTCTGGACCGCACCGTGTTTATTCATGTGTCTGACGCCTGAGCAAAGTGGAGTTCCTTAAGGTCCCGGAGCTGTGACACTCATCTCCATAGCTGCAGCCCCAGGTCCTTCAAGACAGCCGTGCCTCGAGGGCCTCTGTTAATAAAGGAATGAAATGCACATCCTCTTTTTACAATGCCATCTTTGAAAAGGTCTGCCCATGAAGAAAGCACAAACAAATGCCTTTTTATTTAAAACTCCCTTTGTAAAAATCACTCTCCTTTTTTCCTGAAACCTGCATCTTTTAAAAGTCCTTTTGGGTTCTTCCCCCTGTAAAACTATCTTGACACCTAGCCATGTATCACGGCACGTGAAGCAGCTATAACACTGCAGTTGGAAAAACATTATGCTGTGACGGAAGAAACTCTATCTGCCAAGACACCTAAAGGCTTGCTACAGATATCATGAGAATGTCATGCTGGCCACAATGAAAGCAGCTTGGACACTCCTTTACAGCCTGTGATCATTTTCACAAACATTTCCTAAATTCTACATAGTAAAACTTTCTTTCCAAGGAGGACAAATTGTTTAAAAAGGGGGAGGAACATACTCTTTTCTGGTTTTGTTTTTCTGTAAACTCTGAGCTTTAAAAACACAGCCTATACCCCCCATCCTTAGGACACCCAAACAGAAAGTCATTTGGAAGAAAAAAGGAAAAAAGTGGCCAGGACTCAAGACAAATGGCTCCCAATAAAGGAGATGGATTCAGAGAAAAAAAAAAAATTATTCTTTCAGTGCAGATTCCACTACTGTTACTTGAGTTTGCATTCTGTTTTCAATGTGCGGCAAATAAAATTGTAGAAGTGAGAGCCTCCCATGTCGGTGGAAGGGAGTTGGATTCAGAATCAGGTTCTAACTGCAGAAACACAGGCCAGATCTCATACAGACCAGCCCGAGCCACGCTGACAGCTGGCCCTCCTCAAGCCTAAACTAGAGCTCCAAAACTGAAGACCCCCTAAAAATAACAAAGAAAGAGCATTCAGCTGCTCCATCCAAACTCAAGCACAAAAGAAAGGGGGGGGTAAAAATCGTTTCCATATTTCACATAAACACAGATCTCACTGCGACAGCTAGGAATGCATGAGTCAACCAAGGACTGACAATAATTACTGCACACATCGAGCCCCCCACTACAATTCAACACGAGAATGTGCAACACAGAATGAAAATTATGGACGTCTCTATTGGGAAATGTTTGTGCTTACATATTTCAAGATGGCTATTTTAAAAAAAATAAAGTGTCCTTTTACGTGAGCTTTTAACTTTTTTGTTGTTGTTGTTCCAGAGAAAGCACCTGGAAGAGACTTTAAAATTTAAAACTTGTCCCAGAGTCACACGAGATTTTATTCTTGCAACTTACTGTAACTGTACACTGTGAGTTTCTCCCAGCCCCCAGACTCCCTCACACGGTGGTTAAGATTAGTTCTACCCCTGAACAGACTGGGGGTTTAACTGCACTGCAGTGGCCCTTGTGGGGCAGGAACAGAGGCAAATAAATCACAGAATGGCTGTAATTCCAGAAGAACAATTTTGGGGGAAGTAAACTTTCTCGTTGTTGGCTGTCAGGAACGGAAAGTTATCTATGGTGTACAGTGTTGAGAACCAGGCACCAGATGTCTGGTGCTGGGGCCGTCTCATTTCATGAAAAGGAATGTTTTCTTTTAAATGTCTAAATAACAAGTACCATTTCCTGAGCCTTTCTGTATTCCACAACATGAGCTGGGCACTCTCTCCTGCTGTTTCATTAATGCTCATAACAGCCATGTGATGTATTATTATGCCCATTTTGCAGATGTGAAAGCAAGCTCCGCAGGGCTAAATGCTCAAGGTCATACTACCATTGAGTGCTAGAGTGAGGATTCAACACGGGTTATCTTACTTTGCCCCAGACTGGCTCTGCTTTCCCCCTACAGCAGGTGGGGCACCTGTTCTGGTGTGTGTGACTTCCATAGACAGGTAAAGCCTTTGAGAGTGGCGGAGTCTCATGAGCAGGATGGATACAGGAAAACAAAGCTGTCTCCCTGGCTCATTCTCCATGCGATTAAATTAGTCAATGCTTACTACATGGCTGAATGCAGAATTTAAATCTAGTGTCTGAAGAGCCTTTATTAACCATCATGTGAGCATGTCCCTGGTTGCCCACTATCAAAGAAGTGACACTACTGAACTATAAACATCAATTTTACATCCAACAGAAGATATACCACGTTCTTGACCTCCTTATAATCCCATAAAGCCCAGTTTCCTTGAAAGCCAGATTAAAACAGTTCACTGAGCATGTGCCACCATATCTCGCAATTACTATTTCTTTTAAAGCCAGGCATGATCCCATATCTTTAAGAAATTTATTTGATAGCAGTCTTATGCTTATTTATGTGATAGCAGTCTTATGCTTATTTGATAGCAGTCAGCTCTAATTTATTTGATACCAGTCTTACGCATATTTGATATTTATTTGGCTTATTTATTTATGCTTATTTGATATTTATTTGATAGCAGTCTTATATTTATTTGATATTTATTTATTTACTTATTTATGCTTATTTGATATTTATTTTATTTGATAGCAGTCTTATGCTTATTTGACATTTATTTATTTTGCTTATGTATTTATTTGCTTATTTGTGCTTGTTTGATATTTATCTATTTTATTTATAGCAGTCTTATGCTTATTTGATAGCAGTCAGTTCTAATACAGTTTCTAAGTCACTGAGCATGAAAGTCCATCTCTCCTCGAGAAGTTCCCTCTTTTAGGTAGCAACTGGCCGTGTGAAATAGAAGAGACCTGATGCCTTCAAGAGTAGATGAGGAACACAGGCACATGCTGCCCTGTCTCCCTGAGAATGACATCATCCTTTTATGCTGTATGATTTTATGCATGTCTGTGTTTTGTTCTTTTTAAAGGAGACCTGATGACCAGGTTCTGGTCACCTTCAGAGCACTGAAAAAAATGAGTGACAGCAGGTGGCTGTCACATTATCAGGCCAAGAAGGCATCTTCCTCTTTTTCTAAATAACGTGAGCCAAGGTAATAATGACAGCATCCCAAGAACATCTTCTAGTCCCGGGACAACTGCCACTGCACTTCAGGGAGTAACCAAAACACCAAGTCCCATCAGTGGGTTTGCTGGGGTGGCAAGCTCTAATGCACAGTACAGTTCTACCAATCTGTCATCAAGTGCTTTCCGATGACATCATCAGCCCATGAATGTAACAGAACAATTATCTGCCCCGTGACTCCTTCCAAAGAGTTCCCCCTTATTAATTCTGTGTCCTACTTCTCAGCACTAAAATTCAAAGAAGTTACTTTGCCCTTTGGGTCAACCTTACCAACTTCTCTCAAATAGCCTTTGTAAAATTATGAAACAAAGTTCGGAGAAAGATACAAGTCCCACATTCTCCCTATGCCTAAGAGATCTCAGAGATTGTTTATCAGGCCACCTCGCACTTTAATATAAGCCTGGCCTTAAAAGAAGACTAAATGTTTGTTTTAAGCAGAACTGGTGCCACAGTAATAAACTTTCAGGGCAGGAGATCAGTTCTCCCTTGTTAGACTGACCCAAGATATTTTGCCAGGTGCAAGCCAGCCTGCCACAAAACATCCTAAATCCACCATCCAGTCCCAAAGTGGGTGGGCCATGACACCTTTCTGTTCCTAAGAGGCACTCAGATTTTTAGATTAATTTTTAGATTAATAAAGTTAATTAAGTTTGATTGCATAAGCCCTACTTCTAAAAATTTGAGGTTTATCTAAATATAGTGACGCAGAGAAATCATTAAGACAGTATTCAATGTAAAAAGAAACAGATTCAAACTGTGCAGAAATCCATTTACAAAAAGACAATGATTATGTGCAAATAAGAATAAACATGTATGCAAATGTCTAGGAAGGGTTCCAGAAGGTGCTGACCCCCAACTCTGGGAAAGGAGAAGGATATAGCATAAAGGGGACTATCTTTTCCAACCTATCTAGAGTTCTGTTGTTTAAATATTCTTTTACAAGAAAGTATTTCTGTATTATTTGACAAATAAAAATGAAATCTACAGGCAACGGAAAGATAATGGGGGGAAGGGTGAATATATGAAAGTAAATCACATTCCATAGCTCTTGAATGTTTAATCAGAGATGATTTTCCACTAATATTCCTGTGATGACCGATTTGCTCCATGAGGATGCATTTCTGCCTGCCACGTTAGAAGCAGCTGTTTCCTAGCATTCATTATCTGTTTCCTCCAAGGCCATGAAAACTGAAAGGCAGTTCTGTCTGGTTCCAGAAGCTAAACATGCAAAGCTGCATCCACACCTTTACCCCAGTGGCATCTTGGACGAAGGACGGGAAGTCTCCAAACAGAGCCTGCTGTCTTTCTGAGTCTAACCAAAGCATTCTCCCTAACCCTTCCTCCTGATCACACCTAGGCCACTGAGCCTCTAGGTATCCAATAATCCACACTAGTCACGGCCTGTTCATCTCACGCCAGCCATCATATGCAGACATTTAACGTTCTTTAACCTGTAAGAAAACAGAAGATCACTGATGCACTCTCGGCAGCCTCTTTCCATTCTGAATCAGGCTGGAGAAGAGGAACAGTGCGAGTACACCTAGTGATTGCTACAACTTGACAGTATGCCACGCACAACCAACTTCACTGCCCACTACCAATGGGCAGAATCCTCTTAGTTTTCTAAATCACTTCACCTAGAAGTCCCCTCCCCTCACCCCTCATCTGGCTGGCACTTATCCTCGAAAACCATCCTCAAGCAACTGTCTTAAAAAAAAAAACGAAACAAAACAAAAAACACTTTACTGCTTTTTGTGGAGCATGGCCAACCTCTAGGCAGGACACAGAGTCAGCCTTATTATTTTTTATTTTTAAAATACTTTACTGGTCCTTGTGGAGCACCAACAACTCTCTAACTCACTCAATCTCTCCCTCTCTCTCTCTCTCTCTCATTCATTTGTGCTCCTCTGAACAGTTCCTAGACCTGTAAGTACATCTGAATGCATCAGATCTTGTTGTGTAATAAATAGTGCTGACATTTCTCCTGCTAGACTGAATGCTCCTCACCAGTGGATCCTCCAAACCCAACACTGAGTCTAGTCCCTCACACAGAAGGTTAATAAGGCTTCTTGATTGGGACTGTACTACAGAACAGGAAAAATGCTAGGATGTGCCACATTATTGCTGGTGGATGGGACCTACAAAGCCATAGGTTTTATGGGATTTGGGGAAAGGGGGCCAATCAGAGCAAGATGGAAAAATAGTATAATCACAAACCTGAACTGGGAGTCTAGAGAATTTGGTTCTGGTCTAGGTCCTGCCACTTAAATCTCTGGGCCACAATGTCATTAACGACAAAATAACTTATTCACACAAAAGAATAAAATATTTGGACTGAATGATCGAAGGTCATTATCAACCCTCAAAATTAGACTTAACGATGAAAGAAAAAACATGGAATCCATAGTGCTGAAACCACAGTCCTAGGAAAAATGCCTGCTCTTGTTATATAACCAACAGAAGTCAAGAAACATCTTAATATACCTAATACGCAGGCTGTCATCCAGTTCACCAACGTGAACAGGATTTGCATCTGAGCACTGCCTCATACCCAGTATTTGTTCACTATAAGGATACTCCTGGCTGGGCACAGTGGCTCACGCCTGTAATCCCAATGCTTTGGGAGGCCAAGGCGGGCAGATCACAAGGTCAGGAGTTCGAGACCAGCCTGACCAACATGGTGAAACCCCATCTCTACTAAATACAAAAATTAGCCGGCCATGGTGGTGCATACCTGTAATCCCAGCTACTCAGGAGGCTGAGGCAGAAGAATCGCCGGAACCCAGGAGGTGGAGGTTGCAGTGAGCTAAGATCGCATCATTGCACTCCAGCCTGGGCAACAGAGCGAGACTCCAAAAAAAAAAAAAAAAAAAGATACTCCTTGTCTCTATCATCTCAAACCTAAATATGATTATCCCCTCCCCCCTCCCCCAAAGAAAATGAATAAATACTTGAAAATAAAAATCAATTGTTACCATCTGGATGGAGGCAAAGCTTCTTTGAGAGTTTAACCAGCACGGGAACACTGATGGCCCACGCTGGGTCTTAAGGCTTGAAAGCTTGAATAGCCACACAGGTCTGGTAGCTGCTACTGACCTCCCTGTCTCAGGCCTTTGGAGAGGTGGTTTTTAGCTTCATTCATCATCACTGCTTTCTCAGACAGCAAGACTGCCAATTCCACTGAAGGCAGAGCTGCCAATTAGCTCGGATTTTAACTTCTCTTTATGGGAATTTTTGGTGGATTTTTTCAACTTTTAAGTTCAAAGTACAAGTTTGAAAACTGACAGCATCTAAAATATGATGTACATGAATCATTAATTATGAATCACATCTCCCTACACAGAGTTCCAAACCTATAATGTTTGGGAGGAGAGGATTGGTCTAGGTATCTTACAAATATCTTTTGAAAAGTACTACTCAACACACAAAAATTAGACAAATATTAACTTGGAAACTGATCTAGAAGAAATTATATGTGTTTCTAAAGGGTTGGAAAGGGGCTTCTTTGGCGCATACAGAATTTTCCAGTTTTAAAAGAACTTTTCTACATTAATCACTTACTAAAGCTCTGTTCCAGAAACAGGCACACACTGAATAAAATATAGAAACAGTTTTTTCCCCTGGCTCAAAGATGCCTTACAAAAAGTCTCCTTCATCTATAAAAGGCAAATCAGGTCAACTTTTAAGTTTTTTATTTAACACCTGCATTTCCCAAAACGCATCAGGTATGAGTCCTGCTCACCATAAGCCCAAATCTGTTCTTAACACGAACAGCGTGATTCACGTCACTCCAGGTTACTCCCTGCAAGGCGCCTCTTTGACACGGTGGGCATCATTCTTTCTCCTCGCTGCACGGGCAATCTAAAAGTCCCCTGAGAAGTTTGAGACTTTCTGTGATTTGGAAACTGAAGAAGCAACTCTGGTGACTAAGGAACAGGGGTAATCACCCTTCTGGTGGTTGCTTCTGTAAGATCTGCTTCTATAAGTTACTCCCAACAGTGCTTATAGGAGCAGATCTTTCCAAATAACTTCTTGGCTCCCAAGAAGAACCAGGCTGGTTTCCTTAATTGGGCTTGGCGCGACGGGACACCTTCTGGGGCTGTTCTGCCAGGACAATAACTCACTGGCATACCCACTACATCGTGGACACACCCATGTATTACTGCCACACCCACCAGTTATCAAAAGCAGCAGTAAAGCAGGAAATGTAGTAAGTGTTGGGCATTAACTGTGATAAAACAAGAGATATGGCCTTCAAGGGTGTGCCTTTGTGGATGCTTCCCCCCGGCCGTGTAATGCCTACTCTACACGTCAATATCGCCAGCCCTCAGGTGTCTTTATGCTAGTAGAAGAACTGAGGAAAGACATTTAAGAACTCACTTACCATCACCCCTCCACAGCATGACACTTAAAAAGGTACAACTGTCTTCTCTTTTCTCTCTCTCTTTTTTTTTTTTTTTTTTTTTTTAGACGGAGTCTCACTCTGTCTCCCAGGCCGGAGTGCAGTCGTGCGATCTCGACTCATGGGAGCCTCTGCCTCCTGGCTTCCAGTGATTTCTCCTGCCTCGGCCTCCTGGGTAGCTGGGATTACAGGCACGGGCCACCACGCCCAGCTAATTTTTATTTTATTTTATTTTATTTTTTGAGATGGAGTCTTGCACTGTCACCTAGGCTGGAGTGCAATGGCACGATCTTGGCTCACTACAACCTCCCCCTCCTGGGTTCCAGCGATTCTCCTGCCTCAGCCTCCCAAGTAGCTGGGATTACAGGCGCCCACCACCACACCCAGCTAATCTTTTGTATTTTTAGTAGAGACGGGGTTTCACTATGTTGGCCAGACTGGTCTCAAACTCCTGACCTCAGGTGATCCGCTTGCCTCGGCCTCCCAAAGTGCTAAGATTACAGGCGTGAGCCACTACACCTGGCCATCTTTTCTTTTTTCAAAATATTTTTTAATTAAAAATTTTTACTTTTTTAAGTTAAAATAGAGACAGGGATCCCACTTTGTTGCCCAGGCTGGTCTCGAACTCATGGGCTCAAGCAGTCCTCCCGCCTCAGCCTCCCAAAGTGTTGGGATTACAGGCATGAGCCACTGTGCCCATCCTTCTCCTCTTTTTTTGCGGGGGCAGGTGGTGAGGGGGTTCAAGCGATTCTCCTGCCTCAGCCTCCTGAGTAGCTGGGACTACAGGCACGTGCCACCACACCCAGCTAATTTTTGTATTTTTAGTTTCAACACCATTTCATATTAACACACTGCATAAAGGATGTGGGATCCAGTTTTCTCTTTACCATTCCTCTCACCAATGGGCAGTTTACTATTTATAAAAGGCAGAGTATCCTTGTTTGATTTGAGACTGAAACTACCCCGTTGGAAGATGTGAATTTTTTTCTAGGATATGCCTGAGTTCTATGCAACAAAAGTAGCACCTAGGCTTTATTAAGCACTTAAAATATGGCTGATATTATGATAAATGCTTCACTCACATTATCTCATTTAGCCCTGAAAACAAATCCTGAAAGTTTAGTAACAGCATGATTCCAAGTTTAAAGATGAGCGAGTTGACTAAACAATGTACATAAATTGGCCAACGTCAGGCAACCATGAGAGGAGTAAAGGATCCAAACTTGGGCAGCTCCTGAACAGCCCTGGTTCTCCAGTACTGTGTCACCCTGCAGCAGCCACAATGTTTCAGAATGAGGAACGGCCCACCCACAAACACACTGATTTATCCAGCCCCAACAGAGACAGGAAGAGACTGTGAATGAATGGATACATGAATACATTTTCTCTCCAGGCAAAATCCCTAAAAGTAAAACAATTATTCTCTATTGCAGGCAATTAACTACAGGCATGTGCTCCCACTTTTACCCAAAACAGACGCGCTGAAGCCAGAGCCATGGTTTTTATAGGCTGATTCCAACTTTGTTGGACAAAGAGACTTTAGGGTTTTACCTTCTTCCCTGTCAAATATTTACCAAAGACCTTTATTGCCAGGGCCCTAATTTGAACAAACAGATGCCATCCTTGACCATCTCAAGGACAAATGTTAACACTACTATCACTTGACTTTGAGATGAAAATAATTATTTTTAAAAGAGAAAAAAGAATGTTAACTACATGAAACAGAAAACAAACCAAACAACTCTAATCTTTACATCTTATCAACAGTATGTCACTTTCACTATAACTTTAGATCTGTAAAGCGCAAACAAAACTAGCAATAACAACGATAAGATCTAAACTATGCAATCTGCTTTTATAAGAAAAGTAAGGTAGTCTTATAATGTTTTTATAATGTTATAGTTACATAATTACCACCAAAGATGATAATTACCAACCTTAACCCACAAAATTGGTGTGAGATCTTTTGATGACAATTAAGTCATTATAACAGATTGATTTCACATCATTTACCACTCCCAGGAAGTCTACCACAGTTTCATTTAACAAGGCAGATTCTTCTTAGATTTCTTCCTGAATTCCTAAGGTTGCTTATGGACATTTGTACTTTTTTATTTCTTTGTTATTAGTTACTACTCTTAGGAAATGTTCCTTTTCTCCTTAATTCATGAGAGCATGACTTTAGGAGATGGAATTTCTACAGCATGACTGGAACATAATATAAGTTAAAGTTCATCTTAAAATCTGAAAATACGAAAAAGATACTAATCTACATGCTATCTTAAGGAAATATTTTTTCAATATTCATTCTAGGGATGGATCTTTTTAAAAGATAAAAGAAAAGAAATAAGAACACCCTCAGGATATGAAAACAAGACAACTGATACCAAAAAAAGTTACAAAACACAATTTCAAATTGCTAAAATATACAGATGAGGATGCTAAATTCAAAGTTAAAATAACAGCTATCCATGTCCTCCAAGAGATCATATACTCAGAAATCATGACTGGGGTCGGGGGTGACAGGAGCAGAAAAATTGGGACTTTTTTAAAAAGGTAACTATTAAAAACTTAAAATGTAACTTGTTAAATTACTTTCAAATCACATTCCACTGAATTCTAACTGGACTGTTGAAAATGGAAGCTTTCCCAGAACTGAGTGTACGTTTAACCCCGGGAATGATGCGACAACCTCAACCACATGA
Organism: Pan troglodytes; assembly: GCF_028858775.2. NCBI lineage: Eukaryota > Metazoa > Chordata > Mammalia > Primates > Hominidae > Pan > Pan troglodytes. The sequence continues at coordinate 166,460,522 of NC_072403.2, forward strand.
ACAATCTGGAAAACGACACAGAGGGGAGGGCGAGCGGCCACACCCTTCAGAGGTGGGGTTTTGTGGGTTTTGGGTTTTTTTTCATTCTGCCTAATCAATTCCCATTCATTTCAAGTATAACCTGTGTGTTCTTACAGGGTTCAGGAACTCAGAAATAAATACACACATGGCTGCTTCTGGATCTGGAACAACAAATATATGATTCCCCTGGTCCTGTGTCTGAGATGCTCACTGTATGTATTTTTAAGATTTCGGTGTAAAGTCACCCTATTGCTGCTGGGCACAATGACTCACGCCTGTAATTCCAGCACTTTGGGAGGCCAAGGTGGGCAGATCACTTGAGGTCAGGAGTTCAAGACTAGTCTTGGTAACACGGTGAAACCACATCTCGACTAAAAATACAAAAATTAGCCTGGTGTGGTGGCGCACGCCTGTAGTCCCAGCTACTTGGGAGGCTGAGGCACAAGAATCGCTTGAACCCGGGAGGTGAAGGTTGCAGTAAGCCAAGATCCCACCACTGCACTCCAGCCTGGGTGACCAAGTGAGAGTCCATCTCAAAACAAACAAACAAACAAACAAAGTCACTCTATTGTATATTAGCATACGGGTATAAATACTAATAAATACTAGGTACACTGAAATCGGGGGATGAGGAGTGTTGTGTTGGAAATACTGGATTATATTGTTTATCTTACATATACCCTTCTTTGGGGGCGTGGGGTTAGGGAATCCTAACCCTCAGATGATTGATATTTCTAACCACTTCCAGAAAAAAAATTCCAACCAATGCTATGCTTTGGCTTATCCCACCAGAGTGAAGTCTCTGAACATATAAAGACTAAATTACATACTGAGCTAGAAACAATTCCTAATCGTTCATCAGCAAGGGGCAGCAGATCACAGGTGATAACACAGAAAACACCCACACCTCAAGGTGTGACCTCCGGGGAACACTCGCCTCCAAACTTCCACCGTCTGGGCTCCTCCGCCTTCCCCCACCCCAGTCTCCCTCCTCTCCATTCATCATGGCTCCCCTTTCCTCTCCCACTCCCTGTCAGCCCAAACTCCCATCTCTTTTTTTAGCTCAGGTCAATGTGTTAGTAGTTTCTTCTTTCTTTAATGAAGAGTTTTTAATGTTTTCTTATGCTTAAAGTCAGCTCAGTTTTACATTTCACAGATCAAAGGAAATAAATACCCAGTAAGTCAAGTTCCTTTTTGCACAGAGCCTTTCAGTGACATTTCCCCTGGAGATCCAGGAGCTTCCCCTACAGTAGGGTGACTGGGCCACTGCAGGTCTAAAACCCAGTTAGTGCTACATCCCATTAAAGAGAGGACAGTGCCTGCCTGATAGAATTCTGAATCAAATAATGAGCCCTAAAAAATAAATACACATGTATGCATATTTATATGTATGTATCTAAGTATATATATCATATGTATTATGCATGTATATATGATATATAATATGCATATGTATATGTGTATTGTGTGTATATACGTATACAATATATCTAATATGTATAATGTATCTATTATATGTGTGCACACACAATACATAGATACAAATACACACACAGTTCCTCCACAAAGGAAGGCCACGAAAAGATCTTCATTCTTTCCTTGGATCCCACCTGCTTGGAGACTTACAGAGGGGCTTGGTGATCTAACACCCCACTCCCGACTCTCCAGCCTCATCTATTTCCATTCACCTCACAACAGATCCACCACATCGGCTTCTTTCAGTGGCTGACAAATGTCAAAATGCCATGCTGTCTCTTGCCTCCCAGTTTTCTGCCAAGAACATTCTCCTGCCCTAGACAGAGCTACCTCCTGCTCATCCTACAAGTCTCTATTTATTTTATTTAAATTTTTTTTTTTTGAGATGGAGTTTTGCTCTTGTTGCCCAGGCTGGAGTGCAATGGCATGATCTTGGCTCACTGCAACCCTCTGCCGCCCGGGTTCAAGTGATTCTCCTGACTCAGCCTCCCGAGTAGCTGGGATTACAAGCGCCCGCCACCATGCCTGGCTAATTTTGTATTTTTAGTAGAGATGAGGTTTCTCCATGTTGGTCAGGCTGGTCTTGAACTCCTGACATCAGGTGATCCGCCCACCTCGGCCTCCCAAAGTGCTGGGATTACAGGCGTGAGCCACCGCGCCCGGCCCAGGTCTCAATCTAAATGTCTCTTCCTCCAGGAAGCCTTCTCTTGTGGCGCCCATTCATAACTGCGTGAGATACTCCTCCCTCTGCACTTCTATGATGCCCTGTAGCCTAAATGCCTGTTGATTTGTCTGTATTCCACTTAACTGAAGTCACCAAACAAAGACGGCCCCTGTCTTACTCACTGCACCTAGAAAAGAACTTGACAAACGGTAGGTACTCAATAAACAGCTGGTGAATTCTATTTCAAGTTGATTGGTTTCTCTCCAGTTGCACCAGTTTTCCTGCTAACAAATGCCTTCCACCTAGGGTCTGTACCAGACATGACATACATATGATTTCATGGCATTCTGAATGTTTCAGATAAATCTTAAAAGATATAAAGGTAAATCCTTAATAACAAGGAATTCTTCCAAGGTTTTGGATCTGTCCATTACAAATCTTTTCTACTTACGTGGGTAAGTTATAGAATAACACCAAACTCAGAGAAAGAGCTATTTACTCATTTCCTGATCTTCATTTCCAAAACAATGTGAAAAAAAAAGAAGAGATAATTTCTGCTGAATAACTCTTCTCTGTAGAAGCCACCAGTACATAGTCATTCACTAAATGAATGGCATTGTTAGTATTAAAATAAGGGATTGCATAATCTACAGTGTCCTGTTACCCAGTTCAGGGAGGGCATAACATGTCCCCATTTATCAGATATCTAGTTACCAAACAGCTGATTACAGATTTTAAAGGAATTAAAATAAAACGCATTCAGCATCCTGAGAATACAAAGAGCTGTGTGCATTGAGGGACGTGCTTCACGAACAGGTGGTTTCTTAGGACATCGATTCCTCTCCTCCTGTTTGTTCTTGAATTTACTCATCAGCTGTGTGTCCCACCAACCCACCAAAACCACCCCGTCAAGTTCACCAACCTGCACACAGCTAACTAGATACAATAGTCAATTCTCAGTCATCCTCTCACTGACCTCACAGCAGTATTTGCCCCAGTTGATCACTACCTCGTTCTGGGAACACCTCCTTCGCTTGCCTCTGGCCATCACCCTCTCCTATTCCTCTTCCTACATACTGGCAGCAACTTCACTGCAATCCTTGCTGGTTGCTCAGCTCCCAGATTTCTAAAGGCTGCGATGCCCTAGATTCCTTTCCTTGTCTCCCTACTCTCACTCACTTGGTGAGGTCATCCAGTCTCAAAGATTTAATACCATCTGCACCCCAATGGCCAGCAAATTTGTGCCCAGTATCAACCTTTCTGATTAATCCCAACACATATATCCCACCATCTCCCTCACTTGGTGGGCAAATGGGCACTGCAATATTAAAAGCCAGATCTTCCCAGCACTTTGCAAGGCTGAGACGGGCGGATCACTTGATGAGGTCAGGAGTTTGGGACCAGCCTGGCCAACATGGTGAAACCCCATCTCTCCTAAAAATACAAAAATTAGCCTGGCGTGATGATGCATGCCTGTAATCCCAGCTACTAGGGTGGCTGAGGCAGGAGAATCTCTTGAACCCAGGAGATGGAGACTGCAGTGAGCAGAGATTGTGCCACTGCACTCCAGCCTGGGTGACAGAGTGGGACTCTGTCTCAAAAAAAAAAAAACAAAAAAAAATACCCAACACAGATCTTTCCTTAACCTGCTTCTCCCACCTCTCAGGAGATGACAACTCTATCCTTCCAATTCCTTGGACCAAACACTTCAAGGGCATCCTCTCACACTCAAATTCAATCTCTCAGTAAATCCTACTGGCCTTTCAGAATACCCGGAACCTGGCCACCTCTCAATCTCTTTCATGTGACTATTGCCATGGCATCCGAACTAGTTCCCTGATCCCACCCTTGCAAAGCCACCATTATCATTTTTAAATGTAAATCTGATAATACTTCTTAGCTCAAATTCCCCCAATAGCTCCCCAAAACACTGACTGTAAGCCAAAGTACTGATCAGGTCTCTAGGGCTCTACACCCTCAGCTTCCCCTTGGTCACGATGCCTCAGGAACACTGACCGTCTCAGGACACATGCACTCGCTGTTCCCTTTGTCAAGAACATTCTTCCCCCATTAGCCACACTGCTCTGTGAAATCGTTCCCTGGTCATCCTAGTTAAAATTGCATCCCCACTCCTCCAAATCCACCTGTGGCCCTTCCCAATGACCTCTATCACATTCACGTGCTATGAATTTTACAATCATCTTTCTACCCTACCAGAATATCAGCTCCGAGAAGATAGGAACTGCTGTCTCTTTCATTCATTGCCACATCCTCAGCTCTCAGAACAGTGCATGGCACACAGCAGGCACTCAATAGATGTGTTTAATGAATGCACAGTGAATAGCAACCTTCTCCAGCCTTAGTGGAAGTGCCAATTAACTGGGCACTTTAGTTAACAGGCAATGGGTGAGGGGAGTTGGAGTTAGCCTGTATTTATCCATTCTCATATTGTTATAAAAAACTACCTGAGGCTGGGTAATTTACAGAGAAAAGTTTAGTTGACTCATAGTTCTGCAGGCTGTACAGGAGGCATGGCTGGGAGGCCTCAGGAAACTGACAATCATGTCAGAAGGCGAAGGGGAGGCAGGCACACATGGCAGCAGCGGGGAGAGAGCACCAAGAGGAAAGTGATACACTGTCAAATCAATCAGATCTCGTGAGAACTCACTCACTATCACGAGAACACCTGGGGGACATCTGCCCCCATGATCCAGTCACCTCCCACCAGGTCCCTCCTCCAACATTAAGGATCACAGCTCGAGATGAGATTTGAGTGGGGACACAGAGCCAAACCATATCACAGCCCCTAATGTGTTCCAGTGACACTGAACTCCACTGAAAGCTTCGCTTCCAGAGCTAGCTAGGATTAATAAGAAAGATAAGTGGCATCATTTCAGAATACCAGGTAAATTAATATATCAGTCCGTTCTCACACTGCTATGACAACATACCTGAGACTGGGTAATTTATAAAGGAAAGAGGTTTAATTGATTCGCAGTTCCACATGGCTGGGGAGGCCTCAGGAAACTTACAATCATGGTGGAAGAGGAAGCAAACACGTCCTTCTTCACATTATGTCAAGAAGAAGAATAAGAGGCAAGTGAAGGGGGACGCCCCTTATAAAACCATCAGATCTCATGAGAACTCACTCACTATCATGAGAATAGCATAGGGGAAACTGTCCCCATGATTCAGTAACCTCTCACCAGGGCCCTCCCATGACACGTGGGGATTATGGGAACTACAACTCAAGATGAGATTTGGTTGGGGACACAGCCAAACTGTATCAATGGGGTTTGTTTTAATTTTAAAATCAGACATGAGAAATTAGCAAGTTTTAATAGAACTGTCAAGGAAACAGAACACGGAGAAAGATAAATATAAGAAAAATAATTTATAAGAAAAACAATCTATCATTTTATAGCTAATCCTATTAAGTAAAGGATTTATTAACCTAACCTGAGAGAAGGCATAGAAGAAATCACCTCTACTTCTAAGGGCTTGTTGGGCCAATGATGAATAAGAAAACAGGCCACCCTTCCACCCTCTGCCACCCTCTTCCTTCAGCACCAAACCTTGAAGAGCCCTACACACCCCCGTTCCTCCCCTGTCAGTATTCTATTCACCCTCTTGCCTTGGCAACCCTAAGGAGGCACAAGTCCCAGGGAAGTGGCTCACCCACCCAAACACCAACTGCAGCCAGTTATGTTAGCCAGAACTGCTTATCTCTCCAAGCACTGGCCAAGACTTCAGGGATTATGCCAAGATGCATTTTGCATTGATCAGCACTGATTTTAGATCTCCATTGACGTGCTGTCCTGTAGGTCTCTAATCCTCTGATTTTATTTTGTAGTCAATGACTTAGGCTGCACTGTACAGAAATAATTCTGGGTGTCATATTCATGTACATTGCATCATTTCACACTCAAGCTTGAGGACCTGAATTTCAACTAACACTGCCCTATTCTAACACATTTCGCGTGCCAGGCTGCATGATATTTGCACCTCATTACAACATGACACAATTAGAATGCTGTAATAAGAGAGGGCACTGCATTTTCTTAAATGTTTGAATCATGGAAGTATCTTTGTTGGTATCAAGGAAGATGTATCATCTACAAACTAGAACAGCTTTTGAGATTGGTATCTGTAAATTGTGCTCACTCTTAAACCCACATAGCAGCTCCTTCCCAGAATTCAACACTTTTTTTTTTTTTTTTTTAAGAGAGAGATAGCTTTTGGGCTTTTCTGTCACCCAAACTGTAATGCAGTGGTGTGATCATAGCTCACTGTAGCCTCGAACTCCTAGGCTCAAACAATCCTCCTGCCTCAACCTCTCAAGTAACTGGGACTATAGGTGTGCACAACCACACCCACTCATTTTAACATTTTTTTTTTTTGTAGAGACAGGCTCTCACTATGTTGTCCAGGCTGGTTTTAAACTCCTGGCCTCAAGCCATCCTCCTGCCTCAGCCTCTCAAAGTGCTGGGATTACAGACATGAGCCACTGTGCCCGGCCTCAACACATTTCTAATGATATGGCCACACTAAGTCACTGAGGCACAAAACCTGGACTTAAAGTTCTCCCTCTCACCACTCCCACGTGTATTCAGACCCTGCCAGGGCGCAGAGTACTCCGGTGTGGCGCCTCTTGCTGCATCCTTCCACCACCTTTCGGTTCCGAGGCCTCTGCTTGAGTTCAGGCCCTTTCAACTCTCACCAGGAGACAGGCCCAACAGCCACCTCCTCAACCCTCCCCATTGCCACGGCTCTGTCATCAAGACACCAGCTTTCAAAGCTCTGTATTATATCTCTATTATCTAGTGAATTCAGAACAAACTCCCTAAAAGTCAATGTCTCCCAAACTGTGATTCACAGACCACCCCAAAAGACTTACCTGGCCACCTGTTAGACATGCGGCCGTCACTATACATGATGTTACCAGAATTTCTGGGAGTTAAAGCCAAGAACTCTTTCATCCTGACTAGTGACTCTGATGTCCACTGACAGCTAAGTACCCACACCCTAAATCTTGCATTCAAAAGACAAGGCTAGACACATCTGGCTATGATGGACTAACATCTATCAAGCCAACCCCGACAAAACTAAAAAAGAAATAAAGACGAGCTGGCTGTTTGAAGGTAATAGAGAACAGCAAAGGCAACCAGGACTTGAGGGGTCACAACCCTGGAAAGACATGAAAGTGAATCCAACCTTCTCTCCCACATTTCCGTTTAAGGCTTTTCTGGTTCCACAGCAGCCCGCAGGAGAGGCCAGGCAGGAAGCAGCCAGGGCTCTGAGTACAGGAGAAGCACTGTACTCTGATTGCTTTAATAAGAGCAAACAAGAGAATAAAGCCATCTTTCATTCTATCCTCTATAGATAACCAACGTGGGCATTTTGATGTATTTCCTTCTTGTCTTTTTTAAATATACAGTCATATCATCTCAGAATTTTAATGTATGAGAGCATTAGAACCTAAAAACATGAAGGGACTACCCAAAGGTCAAATAGTCCCCATTAAATATATTTTAAAATCCACCTTGTCCCATTTACAAGAGCCCAATCATATATTAAAAAGAGAAAAGAAGTAGATACACTATTCTCTAGAATTTTGAGTGGTAAGATTACAGGTTAAAATTAAGTAGATCAATGCGATTCATAATGCTAATGATGTAAATGTTTTTCCCTCATCCTCAAAACCTTTTATCAGGCCAAACTTACCCACCTAAGCGCCTCTAGGGGAGACGTCAGGCTCTAATGCCTCTTGATTCAAACCCTATTTGTTATCTACGCAAGCTCAGACACATCAGGGTTTGGTTTCCTTAACTCTAAGATGAAGATGATAAAAGCACCCGTTATCAAATAAGCATTGTGAAGGCGAAATGAGATAATGCATGGGAAGCCTTAGCAAGAGCCTGGCCCTTAAAGAATCCTGATAAAGGCCGGGCGCGGTGGCTCACTCCTGCAATCCCGGCACTTCGGGAGGCTGAGGCAGGAGGATCGTTTTGAGCTCAGGAATTTGAAACCAGCCTGGGAAACGGAAACATAATGACACCTCGTTTCTACTGAAGTTCAAAAAAAAAAAAAATTAGCCGGGTGTGGTGATGCATGCCTGTGGTTCCTGCTACTTAGGAGGCTGAGGCAGGAGGATCTCTTGAGCCCCGGAGGTCAAAGCTGCAGTGAGCCCTGAATATGCCACTGCACTCCAGCCTGGGTGACAGAGGAAGACCCTGTCTCAAAAACGAGAGAAAGAGAGAGAGAGAGAAATGCTATACATGTCAGCTGCTCACTGCTGCCTCCCTACTAAATTGCCAGCTTCCGGACACGGATTTCATTTACACCTAACTCACCTGGCTGTCCCCAGCATAAAGCAGAGTAATTGGTACAAAAAAGGAAATTTGTACTTTTTTGGTTTTAGCTTTTAGAAAGGGAGCTAATGGTTGAAATAAAAATCTAATGAAGGTTTATCAAAATGTCATTCACAATAAATATGTATGGTATGTTTATCTGTATATGTGTGTATATACACTTATGTATCTCTATAGCCTGTATACTTACAACGCAAACTGACAGACTACAATATTCTCCTGCGTTTAAGAAGTTTTGTAAATTGTGTTTTGGGGTGAGTGCCATTCTGGATTAAGAACTGAAGCTGGTGTGTTTCTTGTTTGCTTCATTTCCCGATGCAGAGCACCTTGAAGATGGAAAGAACCTTGAGTCAACAGATAACTTACTAATTTACATAGGACCCCACTAACCAGCACAGAGATGGGGGCACACTCCCTATTTTAGGTGATATGTGAAAACTTTCTGTGCAAACACAAACAGCTCCCATCAGAGGCCAATATTATATAGCCACTATGGGGAGGTAAACTCAACCAAGAGAAGCCGAATTCCTGTTTTTACCCTGAAGAGTAACTATTCAGTGGTTTGCTGAATACATCAGGGCATGAGTGTTTCTGGCTAAATAATACCTGCATGGAATTACATGTTGCAATTTTAGGAATAACGGAATTAGGCAAATAGGAAAAACAAATTATACATTAAAAAAGTTTACTGAATAGCTGATTAATTACTATGCAGCCAATTTTATTCACATCTTACAGGTGCGCTTCTCACTGGACAATTAACACCTGACCATGGCTGTCCACAGAGGAAATTGCAAACTGGTCCATAGATATGTTTTGTTTGGTCTACATCAAAAAAAAAAAAAAGCTATAGACAATTTTGTGAACACTGGGAAATGTCACATAGAAACCCAGATTTACAGCTTCATTTGACAAGAACAAAAAAAATGACAAAAATCAGAAGCTGTGGAAACTTCACATCCACAATCAGCAGAAACCAGACAACACATGGCTTTGGGTTTGCCACAGTCTCCACCACTCCCTACTGTCACGCCCCCACACTGCAACTTCTGACATTGCCTCCTGGCCCCTATAGGCAACCGTGTTTGCAACTCCTGTTACAAGTCTCAGTGTGATTCCTGTTACAAGTCTCAGGGCCATTCCTGGTCTTTGGTGTTCACTTCTGCAGTGTCTTTTTTATTCTGGACTCTCATGGGTTTTGCCAAAAGTACAGGTTCAAATTCCATCTACACTGATTCAACGTTCACAACGCCCACCTACTAAGACAAAAGAGCTTTTTGCTTTGAAATGCAACATGTTTGTGACTCAGTATTGCTCTTTTCTGATTTTTCTTTCCCTCACTTCTCATCTCCACGCTTTGTTCAAAGCCAAAACCTGAGTGCTAAGTGAGGAAGCTCAACTATTTTCTCGCAATGGAGGGGAGGGGGTTACATTCTGCTCCCCTATTCGAGTCAGATCTGGAAATTCCACATGAAAGCTAAACAGGTCCTTTCAGACCCATGAAACATGCCCCTTCTGTGTGTTCCTGGGCTGAGCACTCACAGGGACACAACGGAAGGATGCCCTGGGCCTGGGGTTTAACAGGTGGCTAAGAGCCCGAGGGGATACCAGCTTTAACTCTTCCCTGCCTATACTGCAGAAAGGACACTTACAAGCCAAGGTTCATTACTCATCTACTTAAATATGTCACCACTGTCCTTACTGGAAACACTGTCTTTCTTCATCAGTCATTATGTATTAGCAAAAAACTGTGGACAGGCATTATGAGGAAGAGTCTGGCTTATGTCACCTATTTCCATAGAGTCCACATGAGTGGTGTAGACCCCTGATTCTCCCGTTTTAGCCTGTACCAGAATTCCCTGAGGAGTCTGTTAGCTTCCTGGATCCCACCCCCAGAGTTTCTGATTCTGCAGGTCTGGGGTGAGGCCCAGGAATTTACATGTCTATGTTCCCAGGTGAGGCTGGTGTTGAAGAAGTGAGTTCAAGAACAATGGTGACAGGATGTTGAGACGCCCCGCATGTATGTGCCTGGGAAACGGTCTCTTGAAAAGCTTGGTTTAAACACTCATTAAGTTTCTCTATTCCACGGTGCCAATGTCTACCGGGTTTTTTTTATGTGGGGGGTTCTTTTGGTAGACACAGGGTCTCACTATGTTGCCCAAGTTGATCTCGAACTCCTGGGCTCAAGCCATCCTCCTGCCTCAGCCTCCCGAAGTGCTGGGATCATAGGCGTGAGCCACTATGCCCGGCCTGTCCATCATCTCTGATTTGATCCAAGTAAGAAGGAAGAATTTCTCCAGCTCCAGGAAGGGTTTTTCTTTAATCAGCTTTATGTAAAATTCTTCAAATTGGCCTAGGGGTGCTTAGAATCAAACCACTTCAAACCATGTGTCTCCAGGCATCTTAATAGCAAAGAGTATTTATGTTTTTTTTAAATACTTATTAGTAACAATTTAAGGCTTTAGTGTACAGAGTCGTTTCCTAAATGCCACCCACAGTTGTGTCATCTGCTCATGGTTAGTTTAAGACTCCAGTTGGAATCTCTGTTAAGATGGTGCTGACAACTTTAACAGGTGTTACATGAAGTCTGATCCACCCTACATATTAAGCTAGTTTTCCTCCATTTCAAAGATCATATTCCAACTAGTATTTTGACTTGATTCTCCTGAAGACAATGTAATATAAAATTACTGTGAGAACATGCAAAATTGTTCAATTAATGCATATGTAAGTAAAGTTAGAAACACACACACACACACACACACACACACACACACACACATCCACTCCCAGTCCCAAAGCACTGAATTTCCCCTCTCCGCAAATCTCTGAAAATAGGAAATAGAATGCTTCCTTTCACTAAAAGGTTATCCTCAGGAAAGCATGATTCAGATTATCATAATCGCCGCCTTTTCTGATAGAAAGCACGTAGGGGTTTTCCTCTGATGGAGCTGACAGACTGTCTCCTTTTGGGGGACTCACAGCTGGGTGTGAGCAAGGGGTTAAGGCTTCCAGGTTATTCTATTATCAGCCTCCCTCCTTAAGTTCCCTCTCCCACTCCCTCCCCTCTATGGAGAAGTGATATATTATGTGTTTAAAACTGCCCAGCTCTTGTTGAAAATTTCTCAAAATGCCATCTATTCCACCAAAAGTATGGGAGCTATAGTTTCTAAAGCAAACATTAGGATAGTCTTTCAGTAGGGCAAAATATTTTAAGTCAGATACACCAGTTTCTTTACTCAAATACTTTAAAAGTTTTCACATAGAAAGCTTTCTAATTTCTACATCTTATTGATTCGCATTCTAAGGAACTGCTTTGCTTTAATAAACAACCATATTTGCCCTTCTGATCCCAGGTTTAAAAATGTTCAATCAGCCATTTGATGTCAAAGAAAACAAAGTAGGCTAAGTCCAATTTCACAAAAACTCTATTCACAGATGAATAAACAGCTTCAGAAACTAGCCGCAGCAAAAAGTGCCAGAAAATAACAATGATGTGAACAAGGCAGAAAGACAGAGGGCGCTCTCTATTCTAAATGACCATCATACTTGGCCAGAGAGGAGCCAGGGGCAGAGGAGAGCATCTACCTTAGCCCTGGCAGGAGGAGAAAGAATGAGCAGACATCCCAACTTCAAATATAATGTTTACATTAGTGAGACTGGAAGCTGTCAATGACCCAACTGTAACTAGAACTTGGCTTCACAAAGGCTGAAACTGCCAACACCTGAATCCAAGACACCATCGCCTCCAGAATACTGCAATGCCTTCCAGCTGGATTTCCTGAATTCATTTCTGCTCAAAAACCCTGACTGATCTTTCAACACACAGATCAAATACTGTCACTCTCTGCTTTCCACCGTAACTATTAAAAAATAAAAATAAAAAATTGCACCTCCCTGACCACGACTTGTAAGACCCTACATGATCTGGCCTCTGTGTGTCTCTCTCACCTGCTCTTCACCCATCACCCCCACCCTCGCTCTCATGACCCCACCACAACTTCCTTTTCTCAAACTCTCCAAGCCGGTTCGCACCTCAGGGCCTTTGCATGAGTTATTCCCTCTCCTACAATGCCCTTCTCCCTAATTTTCTGATGGCTGGTTCCTTCCTACCATTCATGCCTAAATGTCACCTCTGAAAGGCTTCTCTGATGACGTCATCCAAAGGAGTCCCCCACCCAGTCCCTCTCCTTCACCTCTCTGCTTTATTTTCTGATTTATGCTTATCAGTAGAAATTTTCTTATCATCTGTTTTGTGGTTGGTGGTGGCGTTTGTCACCCACACATCTACCACACTAAAGCCGGGACTATGGATTCCCAGCACTTAGAACAATACCTAAAACCGAGAAGATTCCCCTAAGAACAGGGGGAAAGCGTCCAAGGAAACAATGAGAAGACCGAAGACGGACTTGATTTAACTTACCTCCTGTATAACAACAAAAGGGTGAATGGAATTGTCATAAATTATTAATAAGCACGTGAAGGGTGACAATCAGCCACAACAATATTAAACATTTAAATAAAAATATCCCAATTACACCACCAGTTAACTTGAGTTATTATTGATCATGAATAATAAGTGGGTAAACACATACGCCATACGTTATGCAAAGGGCTTTCCCTATATTTCTTCTTTTTTTTTTTTTTTTTTTTTTTTTGAGATGGAGTTTTGCTCTTGTCGCCCAGGTTGGAGTGCAGTGGCACGATCTCAGCTCACTGCAACCTCTGCCTTCCGGGTTCAAGAGATTCTCCTGCCTCAGTCTCCTGAGTAGCTGGGATTACAGGTGCCCACCACCATGCCCGGCCAATTTTTTTTTTTTTTTAGTAGAGACGGGGTTTCACCATGTTGGCCAGGCTGGTCTCAAACTCCTGACCTCAGGTGATCCACCCACCTCGGCCTCCCAAAGTGCTGGGATTACAGGCGTGAGCCACCACACCCAGCCTCCCACACTTGTTGGTTAGGAAGGAACTAGAAGGCACCACCTGGATAGAGGAGAAACCAGGGACGGGACAGGACCACAGAACAGAAGCCTGTGAGGCCTGGTCCCAGCTCCTCACCTCTGGACCTTGGACAATTCATTTCACTTCCAAAAGCCTCCTCCATGCTGCTCATCTGCAGTGGAAACTGCCTTCCTGTGCATCTCCAGGCTTCAGAAGAGTCAAATGAGAACAAATGCAGAAGTGCCCTCAGAGCTCATGAAAATAACATCTGATTTTTTCACTTAAAGCTTACATAATGGGTAAGCCAGTGATGACACGCCAGAAATAGCATAAATGAGAGGAAAGAGAAAGCAAGGCAAGAACGCTCAGGTCCGGGAGCTAGAAGACAACACGCTGGGTGAAAAGAGAGGCAGTGACACAGGCATGGGGACACAGACGGGAGGGCCCCTCTCGCTTCCTCACAATAAGGGGAATGCACAAAGGAGCCGGAGCAGGAGTTGTCACTTGCCAATCTCCACGGATAAAGGATGGAGCTACCCCAGTCTCAGCGCAACTCATATATTTGTGCCAAGTTTTTAGAACTGCCATGGTTATTTATTCCTGAAATGACATTTGGTGTCATTTCCCATCAACAATAAAATCTCCACCAAAAGTCAGTTAAGTGTGGTAAACCCCGTGTGGTCACCAACTATAGGATGGTGTGACCAGCCAAAAGCCCATCTCATCCTCCTAGGTCCTACTGAGGATCCTAAGAACAAACTTCAACCACAGTGACCACTGACCACCCCACAACTCCCTTCTTACTACTTGTGTTAAAGATTTTTTTTTAAAGGGGGGCAGGGGTTGGTCTGAGCATGGTGGCTCCCATCTGTAATTCCAACACTTTGGGAGACCGAGCCGGGAGGATCACTGCAGACCAGGAGTTCCAGACCAGCCTGGGCAATACCACAAGACCCATCTCTACAAAGATTTTTTTTTTTAATTAGCCAGGTGTAGTGGCATGTGCCTGTGGTCCCAGCTACTTGGGAGGATGACACAGGATGATCACTCAAGCCTCAAGCCCTGGAGTTTGAGGCTAAAATGAGCTATGATCGTACCACTGCTTTCTAGCCTGGGCAACAGAGCAAGACCCTGCCTCTTATTTAAAAAAAAAAAAAGGCTGTTATAAGAACTCTTCAAGGAATAAGGAAGAAATCTCAAGGGAAATGTCTCATTTATTTTGCTAAGAATTGCCTGATGCTGTTGCTAGGTGGTGCTTATAAATATAAGCACACACCGTAAGACTGGTTTTTTACTTTAATTAGTGGCAAAGACAAGCCTTCTCAAATTAAGTGTCATCATTCCAGAATGTAAATAAAACAGATGGAGTACATACCAGACCAGATAGCCAATACTACAATAGCAGGACTCTAGCAAAGTTTGAAAACACATTTGCAGCTACGTGCTAGAACGGTGCTTCTCTAATTGTGATGGGTGCACGCATCGCCAGGGGATCTTATTAAAATGCAGATTCTGATTTGGCAGGCCCAAGCTTCTGCATCTCTAACAAGCTCCCAGGTGATGCTGAAGTTGCTGGTCACAGACCAGGTACCAGACAGGGGCCAACAGTTGACAGCAAAAACCATCCTATGCCATGCTCACTGCAAGCCCAGGTACTATTTTTTAAAAGTGAGGAAATATGGCTCAAACTAATTTACCCAAGGAAAGCTCACGAAATTTGCAAGAGGCATTTATCACTCCGCTAATCAAGAACCTTCCTGATCAGCTGCAAGTTCTGCCCCGGATCCTCTGACCAGCTGGTAAACGGCAGAGAAATCTCTTTGACACTGACAGGTGCCCCTGGATGATAAGAATACACCTTATGAAAGACTTCACTGCTCAGAGAGAACAGTTTGTGTCCTGGAGCTATAGGAAAAGGGAAGAGAGAAAGCAATAAAAACAAGGAGTAGAAATGTATGGAGAGCTTACATAAGATCACACAGTCAAAAGCAGAACTGGGATACAAACTGAGTCCGGCTCCAGAACCCATGCTCTGAACCACTCAGCTCCACCCCCTGGTACAAGTAATCAAAGTGACAAAGTGATGGAGTACAGGAGAGCCCCAAGGAGACCACAACTAATAATTAGGGGACCCTGAGTAAATTCTCTCTCTCTGCTTCAGTTTCTTTAATATGGGCTGGAAATTATTCATACACCTCACTGGGTTTTCTAAGGATGAAATCAAAGAGGCTGGACAGGTGCAATGTCTCACATTTGTAATCCCAGCACTCTGGGAGGCCGAGGTGGGAGGATCACTTGAGCTCAGGACAAGATCAGCCTGGGCAACAGAGTGAGACCCCATCTCTGTATTAAAAAATAATAAGTAAAGAATTTTTATAATGAAAGAGCCTAAATAAACACTTAGAACAGCGTCTGCCAAGATAATAAGTGCATCAATCAATGTTTTTCTGTTATCAAGAGAATTTTATCACTGGAGTGCAGGAGAGAGAATGGAACCAAGGAGAGGGTGGAATGAAGAGCTTTTCTGAACTATGGCCAAATGGTAGACCTACGGCTGCTAAAAGAAAAAGGCCTCCCTTTCCCAGGGACCACAGAGACTAAAAGAAAAGGTATAACCTAAACTGGAATCAAGGTAACAGAAAGAACTGCCTCTGTCTGGATGGTGGCAGGAAGGGCCTAACAGTGCAAGGTAGTACATTGCAGTTGACCTGTGATGTATCAGATCTCTATAGTTAACTTGGAAATTCCAGACTTTCCATGACCAAATAGTCAAGCACCTTAAGACTGCTATGCGTCATAAACAAATAGACACGACAGGGAAAGAGCAGGGCCCGTGGCTTAGACCTTGAGCAAGAAAGCCCCCTTTTCTCTTGGTTGGTGATGGGGACTGCTACCAACACTAGCAGCACCAGAAGCTGGCCAGAGAGACTTCTGTCCTGGGACCAAAGGTGGGTTTTAGAGATGTGCTGACTCAACTACACAATTTTATTATTATTATTATTATTATTATTTTTTTTTGAGACAGAGTCTCACTCTGTCGCCTAGGCTGGAGTGCAGTGGCACGATCTCGGCTCACTGCAACCTCCGCCTCCCGGGTTCATGCCATTCTCCTGCCTCAGCCTCCCGAGTAGCTGGGACTACAGGCGCCCGCCACCAAGCCCGGCTAATTTTTTTTGTATTTTTTAGTAGAGATGGGGTTTCACCATGTTGGTCAGGATGGTCTCGATCTGACCTCGTGATCCGCCCACCTCGGCCTCCCAAAGTGCTGGGATTACAGGCGTGAGCCACCGCGCCTGGCCAACTACACAATTGTTGAGAGCCTACCCACTCGAGGCTGATCAACAGTTCTGCTGGGACAGTTCTGCTGGGACAACCAGTCCCACTTCTTCCTCGTCAAAGGCACTCCCCAGTGGCCTTAAAGCAGAAAAACGACTTGTGGTAGCTGCATTTGACAATGAAATTTCTCATATTTAAATCAAGCTTAGAGAAAAGGACCTCATATAAGTTCAGATTTTGACCTAAGAAGGTTGAACAGGAATGAAGATATAATGCTATTTCTAAAACAGGGCTGGATATAAGTAGGGAATGTGGCACATGTGTACTCTGAGAACTGAGCTATGAAAATCAGTGCATGTAAATCCCTGTTGCCTGCCTACCAATATCTATTCTCCCCTTTTTCCTTTCTGACCAAACTCCAAGTTTTTTTCAGGGCCACAATGTACCAAACTTAAAAAAAAAGAAAGGAAGGGAAAAAGCAAAAAAGGAAGAAGAAATGAAAAGGAAAAGAAAGGAAAAGAGAGGAAAGGGGAGGAAGGGAGGGAGGGAGGGAGGGAGGAAAGAGAAAGAAGAAAAGAAACAAAAGAAGGAAAAAGAAAGAAATTACAGCAACCAGCCTTCCCTGCTGCATGAGGTGGCCATGTGACATTTCTGGCACCTGAGATGTAAATCAGGTCACTTGACAGTTTTTCAAAGAACTCTTTAAAGGGGAAGACTTGGCTGCTACCTGTCTTCTGTCTTCCATGAGACTCCCTTCTGCCTGGAATAGGAAGACAATCATGCAGGAGCCGCCACCTTGCACTGAAGCATTAAGCATGAAAATGAACACCATGTGCCAGCCCATACCCTACGCCATGTGCTACGAATGGCTGAACAAGATGGCAGCGCCATGGAACCCCGATTTGGTTAACCCACTGGGTTTTCTGTTATGTGCGGCTAACCCTACATGTTGTAAAAGATCATTTGCTTTGCAAAGGCCTTTACTGAACTGACTGGCAAGGCGCCATGAACTAGGAATTAATTTGACTTACAAATAACTTTCTGACATGAACTAAAGATAGAGGATAACACAGACATATACTGGATGAGACTCCTCCGCTACCATATGCTATTCAGACCGAATCCTGAAGTTCTATTCATAAATGTAAAGATTCTCGGTGTGGTCTAGATGTGGCCTTGGGAAGAAACTCCTGAGAAAATGGAGTGGAGTGAAGCCAAACCACCTGCTCTGCTGGGTGACATCGGTCAATCTATGTGTGACTCGGTTTCCTCAACTGCAAAATGGAAATAACTGTTCCTACCTCAAAGGTGGTGGTGCCTATTAAATGAGCTGATATTTGTACAATGCTTAGACATGTGCCTGACACACTGCTTAATAATTACTGAGGATCCCCTAACATTACAGTAAAATTGGTGACAGTGTAGCTAAACATTAATAATAAAAGCCAGACAGGTTAATTCATTCTGTAGACAAGAACTTCTTTCCTAAGGCACACATCTGTCAAATAACAAGGAGGTGAGATCCAGCTGTCGACTGTGGCCAGGTCTAGACAGTTTTAAATCTAAGGCCTTCTATGGTTCTCATAATCGCCCTACCCAGATTCATGCAATACCAAGAGTAGCAAAGTCTACATGAAGAGCTGCTTATCAGTAGCATGTATTTATAAAATAAAGGTTGGGTAAAGAGATTAGCAAAGAGCACTAAAAATAGTCCTATAAGCAGACAAGCTTTTGTAAGTCGATAGTTCATTAAAAAGTCAATACTTGAGCATCATTATTATGAGAAATATTCAAGTAATGGGTCACGCAACTTGGAAGATTGCAGCCTCTTATCATCTTAGCCATCTTTTTTAGATTCGAACACAGAAGGTATCCAGGTCTTTCTACTAAGCTGTATTTCAGGGTCCAAAAGGGCACAGGCATTTTGTATAACGTAGTCAAGTGCCAACCACAGGTATGTAACCTAGTAAGTATCATAGGTATTGAGCCAGCCATAGATGTTCTTTCAGGTCAGGAGAAAACTTTTCCTAGATGAAAGTAACTCAACTAACTGATAAGGTCAAGGCAACTGGATAACAAAAACGTTTTAATCTACTTTCCCTTTTAAATACTCAACAAACATAACAGGATGTGATTTTACACTTCTCCTTTTCCAATCCCAAGAGGGACAAAAACAACAACAACAACAACAACAAAAACAGACACAAATCTTGAGGGTGTGAAGATCTCACTCCATAATCTTCCTGTGCGCCTGTTACCATTTTTCTGATTGTACATTATCAACTAAGCTGGCAGAGGCTCAGAAAAGCCAAGGTGATAAGATGTAACCCTTTCTTTCTGCTACAGCAGAACTGTCCAATAGAAATATAATGGAAGCCACAAATGTGAGCCCTGTGTTATTTTAGATTTTCTAGGAGACATATGTAAGAAGGTAAAAATAAACAGGTGAAGTTTATTTTAGTAATATATTTTATTTAACCTAACATATCAAAATACTATCATTTCCACATGTAATAAAAAGTATTAAGATATTTCATGTTCTTTTTTTTTCATACCAAGTCTTCAAATGCCATGTGTATTTTAGACTTACAGCACATTGCAATTCTAACCAGCCACATTTCAAGGGCTGCAGAGCCACAAGTGGTACTGGTTACTAAGTTGGACAGAGCGGCTCTAGAAGTCAACAGTAGCTGAAATTTGCAGTGTCTCAAGTTGGCTCTATGAGGGACATACAGATAAAATACATATCAACTCAGTTTCAGGAAGTTGCCAGCCTAGGGAATTTGGTAGCATCTTGAATGGAGGAACACACCTCATTTCAAGCTAGCGTGGGCATGGATGGCTTTTAAGCTCATGCTTCCTACCAAGTACTGGCAATGCCACTTACTCTTTACCAAGGGAAACCTAGTCACCAAGGCAGAAGCATGTGTTGTTTTTAGCTTCATTTTATATAGGAGTCCAGGAAATTCTGCTCACTTGACAAACCCGTTCTCAAGGAGTTCTCCCAGAGGAGCAGGAAATGGTCAGACATACCCACTGACACACCCCACACACCTCGGACATCCTATTCCACGTGGTCTATGTGTAAGTCACAGGCGTGAGAAATGAGATGTAGCGGTGATCAGTTTTCATTATGCTGCAGCCATGGGTGGGACGGTTTGAAAGACGACCTGGTCTTACCAGTATTACCTACCTCACAGGCTTACTGTGATGACCAAGGACAATAACAGAGAGAGCTCTTAGCAAACTGTAAAGCGCTATACAATTCTAGTTATTACTGAGAAAGAACACCATTCCTCACCTGGAAGAGCAGATAGAAAAACAAATAGTAACTTGAAACAGAGATGTCGTTGGGGGTGGGGGGAAACCATGAAAATACAGATTGTTCTCGGTGGACTTTGTTCTCTTGAAAGTACAGAAAAGGGTTGAGTAAACTCTAGTACCTTTCCCTCGAAATCGTAGGAGACACTGAAAAGTAAGCGAGCCAGCTAGGAGGACAAGCTTCTACCTCTGCTCATTCCCCCCACCACCCCCGCCCCTCCCACCGCCCCAGCCCCACTGCCTTCCTCATCCCAAATATTGTATGAATCAAGACAGTGGTTCCAAACAATTATATTTCTCCTTCCCAGTGCTTACATGTGGCCTGAAAATGCAGCGCCACCGGGGATACTGGCGCCTCCCGGAGCAAAAGTCACTGCCTCCCGGGGAGTCCTGGCTCGAGGTTTCTCCCCGGCGCAAATGCTATGGTGTTGGCTTTTGCGCGGCCCTCTCGCCTTCTCCAACAAAAACAGACAGGCTCGGCGACCCGCCGGAGTCTCCGTCTACCTGTCCGACAGCCCTGTCACGCCTGCGGACGGCTCTGGGCAGGCGGCATGGACGAGGTCCCGCGGGAGTCACCCACACAAAGGCGCCTTGTGCCTCTGCACTCGGGCCCCCGGGTCGCCGGGCACCGCACCGGGGCCAGGCAGGGAGAGCGCCCCCCGGCCCGAGTGCCGAGTCCCGAGATCGGCATCCCCAGCCCTCAACCGCCACAGAAAGGCCACCCCTAATCCCTGGTTTAAAGATAGGGCTCCCCTCGGCTTGCCACAATCCGCACCCCGGAAAGGAAGAGCTCGGAGCAGGTACGAGAGATAGGAGCGCACAGGCCACTCGGCAGAAGTTTGCATTGTCACCGGGCTGTGCCCTCACCGCTTCTCGCCAGGAGGAAGGGCCAAGTACCCTCTTCCCCAGCTCCTCGTCCGCCCCATCCCCGAGGCTGGAGGACTCCGGACCCCCCCAAGGCCCGCGCACCTCTAGTCCAGTCCACCACTTGTTTGGGGCTCCACTTGGTCACGGGTTCCATGGTAAACCGCTTCGCCTCTCGCTGGGCTGGAGAGTCGCAGATAAAGTGCTGCTGCCTGCGCTCCGGTGCCCCTTCCCGGGAGGGCGCGCCCGCGGCTGCTCCCCTGCGCCCGAGCGACTCCGTCAAGACTGCATGGCCGCGGTCAGCCGGTCGTCCCAGCGCGGCTCCGCCAGGGGAGCCCGGCCCTCTCCCTCCAGCTGCCACAGTCCAGCTGCAGCTCCTCCTTCCCCCGCCGCCGCCGGGATCCCGGGCACAGCTGCTGCTCCCGAGCGACGGCAGCTGCAGGCACGCCGGGCTGCGACCCCAGACCCCTGGCCTCGGCTCGGCACGGGAGCCTCCCGGCCCGCGACCACTTCCTCGGATCTCTCGAGGCGCGATCGGCTCTCCCTCGGCCCGTCTTCTCGCCTGCTGGCTCTCCGGGGTCCCCGCTCCGCGTGCGCTGGCGTCCCGGAGCCTTCCCGGCGCAGGTCCCACCTCCTGCGCCGCCCTCCCGTGCCGCCCTGGCAGGGCCGAGCGCAGAGCGTGCGCGCTCGGGTTGCAAAGTTTCAGCTCCGGTTGCTGCAAACCGAATAAAAGAGAGGGCGGGGCCGAGGGTCCAGGGAAACTCGTGGGAGGGGGCGGGTCCGCCCGAAGCGGCGGACTCGGGTTACTTTCCCTCTCTAAGCCGGTCCGGCTCACACCCGCAGCGTCCCGGGCCCCGCTTTCCTTTTCAAGGGGCGGGTTGTAGATCGCGCGCGCACCCTGGAGAGCCCGCTGGTTTGTGTGAGGCCCTGGCCCTGTGGGTAGCAGAACACTCTGTCTCGCTGTGAGCAACAATACACTAAAAAAAAAAAAAAGAAAAGAAAAAAAAAAAAGTAAGATCTGCATGTTCTGTTCATTTTAAATGCTTTATATCGTAATACTACTCTGCCATTAAGCCGTCATTTTAGGTTTCTTAAAGTAGAACAATTTTTTTTTTTTTAGATGGAGCCTCGCTCTGTCGCCCAGGCTGGAGTGCGGTGGCGCGATCTCAGCTCACTACAGCCTCTGCCTCCCAGGTTCCAGCGATTCTCCCGCCTCAGCCTCCGGAGTAGCTGGGATTACAGGCGTCTGCCACCACGCCCGGCTAATTTTTGTATTTTTAGTAGAGACAGGGTTTCACCATGTTGGCCAGACTGGTCTCGAAATCCTGAACTCAGGTGATCCGCCAGCCTCGGCCTCCCGAAGTGCTAGGATTACAGGCCTGAGCCACCGCGCCAGGCCAGAACAATTTTATTTCATTTATATGTTGACTGAAATCGTAACAATGTAACTCTTTTAATGCTATTGCTATGAAATTTCAACTTTGCGACTAAAATTAGATTGATGGCTTTTAGCGTTATATTTTGCTATATTATAATTTCATATTTACAGAGTGAGCTCATGCTCCTTGGGATTAGTCATTAACCGTGAGAGGAAAGTTGTTAGCCAAGAAAAAAAAAATAGCTCGTGCACAATTTCAGCGCCTGGCAGGGGAGTGCCCTTCCACATTCATGGACTGCAACTGGGGCCAGAGTTAATGCTAAACTGGGGGAAAATCTAATTTGAATACCTGCCTCTCCTTCAAGTTCTCCCTGCATCCTAACCGCCCCCCCCAACCCCTGCCACCCTCGCCACCACCCCTCCCCTCACCCCCCAACCCCCCACCCCAACCCCCCACCCCCGCCCCCGCCCCGCCCCGCCCCGCCCCGCCCCGCCCCGCCCCGCCCAGCAACCTCTTCCTCCCACTCTTTTTGGCACTGAATGATTCTTACTTTCAATTACGGTTATTTATTTACATCTTCCTCTTGGAGACTATTAACCCCTTGAGGGCAGAACCTACTTGATCTCATATAGAGTTTTCTCTCCTCCCTTTCTCCCTACCACCTAACTTGTAGCACCCAGCACGGGACCAAAGGCAAGGTTGGTATTTATTCATTCAGTAAATATCCGGGAATGCTTCCTGTGTGCCACTGTATTCATTCAGTATCTGTTGAATTCGTGTGATATGTGCTACTTACACAGGTCTGTTTGGACGCACATGTGGAAAAATGGCTAGCAGCCAGCCTAGCATCTGATGAGCTGGAGCATCCAAGCAAAAGAAACATTTTTAAAAAGCAAAACATCAGACCCACCTCCCATTCAACTCCCCTAGAGGACTGGGCAACACAGAGACACACAACTATCAAATATAGTGATTCTTTTTTTTCATCTAGCGAAAGTGACTGTCAGACCACACAAGTTGGCAAAGGCAATGACAAAATTCCTGATATAGTAGTTGTCCTTAAAAAAAAAAAAAGACCTTTAAACTTAATGACATCCAGCATTAACCATCTTTACAGCAGTCAGCAGGGAGAAGGACCTTGACACTGGTTCACTGGAAAGGGTAACCAACCTGATGCACACCTTTTGTTTCAGCAATCACTGCGTGTTGTGTGATTTCTGATTATGATTAGGGTGACCACATAACTTACCTCCAAATCAAAATATTCTTGAGCATGAAAGAAGTGACTATCAAGAATTACACTGGAATAACATGAATAAACTGGGCCATACGGTCCCCACAATTATAAAGAAAGGTCAAATATTAATGATTTTGCCATGGAATTTTACTTGATGTTTTCACGTCTTCAGATTCATTGGCAGTAGTCTTTACCAGAAGAGCTAAAACACTAAAATTCTGCGAGTCAAGCAAGAGTTTGCAAAACATCCCACGGAGCCAACACACTATCTATACTTGGTACATAAATACAGCATAGCTAAAGAGGAAGGCCACGCTAAGATCTCTAACCCGGAAGACCAATTAACTATCTAAATGAATTAGCATTCTGTTTACACTTCAACTCCTGGAGGCTAATTACTATTTAAATAAAGCCTTCTACCTTAATTACAGCTGTTAGCACGTGAAAGTTTTAGGGAGGCCTGCCTTCCTAGCTGAAATGCAAACTTGAGGACATACAAAGCTATTAATGGCACACAAAGCTAATAAAGGCAGAATCTTAAGTAAATGGCTTTAAAAATTAAGTATATATAAAAGGATAATTTGTAAATTTGCTAAATTTTCTTCTCTGCTAGCTAAAATCTGTAGCTATTACACCATATGTTCATGCACATTACCAAACTGCAGCTATGCCATCTTCCAGATCAGAACTCTTCATTTGTGTCTTAATGTTTACTACAATTTCTCGCACATACAAGGAGTTCAATAAGCCTTTTTAAAATTGAATTAATATGTAGAACAGATACTAGAACCCAGATCTTCTAGATTTCTTTCCAGCTCTTTGTTTTTCTGACTTTGACCCTTCCTGCATGTTTAAGTCATTTATTCAGTTGATGAAATACGTATTAGGTACTCACTAAACTAAGCACTAGGAGGATTCAGAAATGATGAGTAGCCTTTTAGATCAAAAACACCATGTGACTTTCTAAAGGTGGATTTCTTCTGTAGTCTTTCATCCAAGGAAAGTGACCTGGTAAATAAACACAAACAAGGGAGTTCGAGGACCAATGTGATATTAACGTTTTAAGCTTGTTCACAATTTATTACTTCTTTATGTGAGAACAAGGGATGGAGTATTTTGGATTACTGGTTATACCTATAATTTGATAAACACAGAGGAGCAAATTAAGCAAACTTTTAAGCAAATTATTAATCTGTAAAAAGCCAGTCTCCTTCCCCAGTTAAAAACAATGTAATGTTTTCCAAAATAAAAGAAAGAAAGTTACTCTAAATATTCAACTTTATTTTGCAATCTGAGGTTCTTCTCTTATCATTTTCTTTCCTTCACATTTCTTTTTAACTATTTTCAGAAAATTCAAAATTATTTAATTTTTTCACATATAATTGTCTCGTGTATGTCCTTAAGTTATCTTTTATCTTGAGAGATACCAAAAACGTCTGCAGTTTTCTGCCTGGAAAATATCCTACAGTTAGAGCTAAGCATTCTTATCTATGACATTACATCACTGCAAAGTCATCACTGGTTAACTAAATTATCCAGACTGCTCATGTTCTTGTCTTTCATTTAATTCCATTTGGTCTGAATTCTTCACACCATGGTAATGTAGTTATCTCCCTAAACATGCCAGGTTCCCTATCAGATAATTCAGGTAGTAAAGACTTCAAACTTTATTATATTTTATTTCTCAAGTGCTGCCTCACTTATTCAAATTCTTCAGATCATTCAGGAACGTTAGGTCATTCTACAGTTGGAAAGCTGGTATTTGGCTTTCTTTTCGTGAGCCCTATCTCTAACTCAAAGATCAATGTCAATTAGATAAATATTCAAAAACCTCACCTACTTTAAATCATACTTGGAAAAGTTGATTAATCTTTTCTAATAAAAAGAGAAACATTGATGTTGCTAAATTCTATTTTCAAGGCCTTATCGTTGTACCTTGGAAGAGTTGATAGATGAGGCAGTACCCACAAAAGAACTGGATGTCCTTGCCCTGAAGTGCAGAAGCTACTAACGAAGGAGGGTGCCACAGACAAAGAGGGAACAATCAAGCCTGCATTTTTTCCTGTGGATTTTTATTACTTTTTGTACCCCCTATCGAGTTGCAGATTATCCAAAAAGAACAGAATGCCATTTACACCAGCTGTTCTTACAGTTCCAATTTAACTTTATGGGACTCATAATCTCAGAACAAGTCAATATAATACCAAGAGTTTCAGACTCGGTGATTTTTGCTTCAATCATAAATTCTATGCTGATAAGGACAAAGTCTCAGGGTGAAAAAAGATTAATGAACATCACTCTAAACCTAAAAATAAAACAATAATTCAGTTAGGCAATGTAAAAATATAACATTTGGAAATAAAACGCAGATTTGGCTGGGGGTGGTGGCTCATGCTTGTAATCCTAGCACTTTGGGAAGCCGAGGCGGGTGGATCACTTGAGGCCAGGTGTTTGAGACCAGCCTGACCAACATGGTGAAACCCCATCTCTTATTAAAAATACAAAAATTAGCTGGGTGTGGTGGCGGGTGCCTATAGTCCCAGCTACCCAGGAAGCTGAGGCAGGAGAATCCCTTGAACTCGGGAGGCAGAAGTTGCAATGAGTCAAGATCATGCCACTGCATTCCAGCCTGGGTGACAAGAGTGAAACTCTGTCTCAAAAAAAAAAAAGAAAGAGGAAGAAAAGAAAGGAAGAAAGAAAGAAAGAAGAGAGAGAAAAAAGAAAGAAAGAAAGAGCAGATTTGAGTATCCTAAACGCACTAAGCTAAAATTTTTTAAAATCTCTACAATGTTAACAAGAACATAAAAATAATTGTTTATATATTGTTTTATGTATTCAAGACACTTCTAGTAAAAATAAATAATAACAATTTAAAAATATGTATTGTTTTATATTTTTCTAACTTCAGTTTGGCATAACAAATATTTAATAATCCTGTTTCAAATAAAATAGAAATATATACCCAAATGCCCCAGACTATAACTAAGGAGCTTTAATTAACTTTGAGCTCAGTCTAAAAGTTGTCTGCTCTTCCATTACTTAGCTACCATTCCATACAGAGAAGGAGACTTTCTTCTAGTTTCAACCTACCAAAGGTATTTAAATTCTGCAGCCATTGCTGATCAACACATCCAGATTTTTACTAAAGGCACATATATGTTTCCCCTTTGGGATCCTTAGACATTTGAGCCTGTAACAGGAGACTATTCCTTAATTTTCCACAACTAGCTCCTTGCATTTGGAAATACTATAACCATTTGGAATGGGAGAGCGGTGGAAAGAAAAGAACGTAGAAAAGCAGGAAGTGTTTCAGTCTACTTCAACATCAAAAGGGAAAGGATGAAAATTAATACCAATCAGGGTTTCCTGTAGGCAGTCAGATGATTTCATAGGATTTTGAGAACACTCCCAAAGGTCTCATAGAACAGGAAAACTCACACTTACTGCCAAAAAGTCAGCAAAGTGATTGTTGAAATCCACAACCAGCTCACAAATGATAGCGACAGTCATTGTTTTACAGTAATTGTTTTAATACATGCGCATTCCATTCTGGGAAAACTCCCAGATCAAATCTCTTTTTCCGTTTGAGTTCCGTATAACTTTTGCTTTTGGTTACAAAGGAATGGGCTTCTATCCGTTTCTTTTCCACTTTTTTCCCCCTTCTCCTGGGCCTAGTCCCAGAGAAACAGCTGGAGTAACGGGCAGGTGGCAAGAGGGATTTCAGGAGCTGGAGGAGCCTCAGTTTAGGGAGCCACAGAAAGCCCTTCGGTGGTTAAACCAGTGTTACCTGAGTCCAAGGAAATCTCTGCTGCTAGTGGAGAGAACCCAAGGGAGAACCTGAATAACACTGGGGAGTTAAGGCCACAGCCTTCACTTCTGTGCTGCTCCAAGTTACATCCCCTGCGTGTGCCGCTCAGTGGCCAGCCAGATGGAGTATGGGGTTTCTATCTATTTAATATTTCTCCTAGCACGAAAGGACAAGAGACATAGGGCCCACTTCATAAAGCACCTTCTTAAGGTTTAAGAAGGACAGGAATACAAATGCAATGCTGGTCTCACCTGGGAGGACCACGCAGTGCCATCGAAGGGGCCAAGTGTGCCAACTGTGTCACTCCTTTTCCAGAGTCACCTCCTCCGCCTTTGCGTCCATGTCTTCTTGTGAGATAACTTCATTTCCACTAAAGTGCTGGCCTAAGATTTCCCTTTTCTTGGAAAATTCATGTTTCCAAGAGGAACACTTCGCGATCCCAACTAACTTTATTATCCCAATCTCTTACCCAGTTTATAACTGGCCCTGTAACCTTGAGCAAGTCAGCTTCTTTGGGTGGAAAGGAACATTAAGGATCCTTCTAGATGTAACATTCTCTTTTCTAATATTGAGTTATCAGTTGTTGAGGGCAGCTAAGGAAGGGGATTTTATTTATTTATTTATTTATTTGTTTATTTATTTTGAGAGGGCTCTGTCACCCAGGCTGGAGTGCAGTGGCATGATCATGGCTTACTGCAGCCTCAAACTCCTGGGCTTGAGCAATCCTCCAACCTCAACCTCCTGAGTAGCTGGGATTTTAGGCACGTGCTACCATGCCTGGCTAAGATTTTTTGTTTTGTTTTGTTTTTGTAGAGACAGAGTCTTACTATGTTGCCCAGGCTGGTCTCAAACTCCTAAACTCAAGCAATACTCCTGCCTCGGCCTCCCAAAGTTCTGGGAGGTGTGAGCCACACTGCCTGACCAAGAAGGCATTTTTGAATGAGAGAACAAATGAATTCCTTCCTGTCTGCCGTGAGTTCACATGGCTTACTGTGGTTGTGTAAACTCACTTGCTGAATTGGTTTTGGAAACATTAGG
This sequence comes from Pan troglodytes, assembly GCF_028858775.2. Taxonomy (NCBI): domain Eukaryota; kingdom Metazoa; phylum Chordata; class Mammalia; order Primates; family Hominidae; genus Pan; species Pan troglodytes. Next base: position 166,488,918 of record NC_072403.2, read on the forward strand.
TTTGAAAATTGGAAATGGCCAGGCATAGTGGCTCATGCTTGTAATCCTAGCAATTTGGGAGGCTGAGGTGGGTGGATCACTTGAGCCCAGGAGTTCGAGACCAGCTGGGGCAACAGGGTGAAACCCCGTCTCTACAAAATAAATAAATAAATAAATAAATATAATGAGCCAGATGTGGTGGTGCGTGCCTGTGGTCCCAGCTACTCAGGAGGCTGAGGCAGGAGGCTCACTTGAGCCCAGGAGGTCGAGGCTGTGGCGAGCCATGATTGTGCCACTGCACTCCAGCCTAGGTGACAGAGTGAGACCTTGTCTCCAAAAAGAAAGAGAAAAGAAAAGAAGAGGGAAGGAAGGAAGGGAGGGAGGGAGGGAGGGAAAAAGACAGAAAGAAAGGAAGGAAGGGGAGGGGAGAGGAGAGGACGGGAGGGAGAGAGGCAGGCCGGGCATGGTGGCTCACGCCCGTAATCCCAGCACTTTGGAAGGCCAAGGCGGGTGGATCACAAGGTCAGGAGTTCGAGACCAGCCTGGCCAACATAGTGAAACCCCCGTCTCTACTAAGAAAAAAAAAAATTAGCTGGACATGGTGGCAAGTGCCTGTAGTCCCAGCTATTTGGGAGACAGACAAGAGAATCACTTGAACCCGGGAGGCGGAGCTTGCAGTGAGCTGAGATTGCGCCACAGCCTGGGTGACAGAGTGAGACTCCAAAAAAAGAGAGAGAGAGGAAGGAGGGAAGGGAGGGAGGGCCTGGTGACAATGGGATAGAAAGGAGATTCAGGGTTCCGTATATTGTTTATATATTTTAATATAGAATGAAGATACACAATTTATTAGAAGCTATCAATAATGCAATGATAGCAAATCATACTTTGCATGTCAAACTCAGGCATTTCTGTCAGTATTAAAATAAAGATATTACATCCACAGAGAAATACTTGTTGCCATTATTGGTCATCAGATGCCAACTCAGGCTCCCCTTGAGGGTCTGACTCCCCAAGAAAGAGACACCATCTGGTGTGATGGTTAATTTTAGGTATCAGTTTGACTGGGCTAAGGGATGCCCAGAGAGCTGGTAACACGTTATTGTTATTTCTGGGTGTGTCTGTGAGAGTGTTTCTGGATGAAATTAGCATTTGAATCAGTAGGCTGAGTAAAGATCACCCGTACTACTGTGGGCGACCATCATCCAACCACTGAGGGCCCAAATAAAACCGAAGGCGGAGAAAGTGTGGATTTTGTCTCTGTCTCCTTGAGCCAGAGCACCTGTCATCTCTTGTCCTCAGACATCAGCGCTCCTGGTTCTCTGGCATTCAGACTCCAGTACTTATACTAGTAGCCCATGCCCCCATCCCCCACCACCCCCGCCCCCCACCCCACACACATACACAGGTTCTCAGGCCTTCGGACTGAATTACACCATTGGTCTTCCTGCTTTTCCAACTTGCAGAGAACAGATGGTGGGACTTCTCACCCTTCATAATCGCGTGAGCCAATTCCCATAACAAATTAAAAAATGAAGTATAGTAATATATACTTATATATGTCTGTGTGTGTACGTGTATGTATATGCGTGTATATGTATGTATATGTGTGTATATATATGTATGTATATATAGCTATATGTGTGTATATATATGGGGGAGTTAGCATCTTGGATATTTGAGACATCTCTAGTTTTACAGTGACACAGACTGAAGATGTTGGAAGCTCTTTGTCTCAGAAACACCTAATATTTTACAAAGTGTTTATATATATATATATACACACACATATATATACACACACATACATATATATACACACACACACATATATACACACATACATATATACACACATGTGCGCACGCACACACACACACACACACACATATATATGTTGGGTTTTTTTCTCTGAAGAACCCTAATACACCTGGTATAAACAGAGGGGCTCCAATTTCACTTAGGACCAAAACACTATCTGCCTTCCAGCCCCCTTTGCTCTGTCTTCCCCACAAACCTTACAGGCAAATATTGTTTGAGCTTTCATTTCTCTGGATTTTTACAGTTTGTATTCTGCTTAGTTCTGTGGTTCTCATTTCTTTTTTCCTCATATGAAAACACAACTATAAAATGACCTCTAATTAAGTTGTTATTTTACAAAGACTGAAAATCCAAAACCAGTGGAGTTTTTTTTGTTTTGTGTTTTTTTCCAGAATAGTGTACTGGAAGGTTCTAGTAGCCCTCCCACATCTCTTCATCAAGTAATGATCCACCAAATCATTTCATCTGTGATTAAATCATCTACAATGTCTTCCTCAGCCCTGTCATCATAAATTTAACCATTGCAATGCTGCTTAACATCAACATAAATACATCTTAGGTATGCATCCTCTCACTCAAAAGAATTCTCAAATGTAAGTATTGCTTTAATCAGCACTTGGCTTTTGTTTATTTAGGGCTCTTTGTGTAAAATATTAGATGTTTCTAAGACAAAGCGCTTCCATCCTCTTCAATCTATGCCACTATAAAACTAGGGTGCTAACTCCCTCACCAATGCTTTCCCTACTCCTCCTTCTCTCTTTAACATCTGGCTCCATCAGCAGCTTCTTCTATTGAATGTGGGATCTAGTACGAATTAAATCTCTACATAACTGACAAGGTCTGAAATTTGACTGATTATCTTTTATATGGTTTTAAAAATTTCTTCTGATAGCATTTTTTTCTGCTGTTTTATTTGTTGGAAAACTGGCAACAATTCAAGGAATGGTGTTTTCTTCAGTTATTAATTAATCCACTAAGAAACTTAAAAGCATTCCCTTCTGGGAAAAGGGAGCCTTATGTAGTTCACAAAAGTCCTTTATCCTAAAAGGTCCAAAGGCTAAATCATTGTCAATCTCCAGTAGAGCTGCCATACTTTTAAAGACTCCCTGAAGGTGTCTCATGGAAGACTGCTCAAAGAAGAAGTCCAGTCATGGAGAAAAGTCGAGCTTGATGAATTCCACATTCAGCATTTCAGTCACTTAGAGATAAGCCTTGTAACTGTCATCACATATGGGCCACAAAAGGAGAGCCTCTTATCTGTTCCAGTTAAGTATGTAAATATTATAGCCAAGTAGCCAAAAAATTACTCCCTCACTCACGTTTCTTTAGATGTTATTGATATCCTCGGAACAACCATGCACAATCTCCCACCAGGTTTTTGGGCTAAAACGTAGCTGACCAAAAATGGAAAGTTTCATTTCATCTTACAGTATTTATGTACCAACAATCCTGAGTGGTCTCCACATAGGAGCTGGACTTCTGTAGACAATATATGCACCACAAAATTAACTTATTTGGGAACTGGAGGGGATTTTTTTCAAATTGACAAATGAAAGTTGTAAATATTTATGGTGTACAAGATGATATTTTGATATACACACACAGTGTGGAATGGCTAAATCAAACTAAGAGGGGATTTTATTTTACCCTGGACCATGTAATTCCAGTATAGCTGTCATTTAGGCAAATAATCTTCGATACAAATGTAAAGTAATAACAAGTGATCTTAAATTCATCCACAATTTCAGAAATTAAAAAAATCTCAAATATTTTTATTAAGGGAAATTTAAATGATGGTGGCAGCTTAGAAGTGACTAAAGTAGTTAGAAGAATGAAGCTCAAGAAATCAAAATTGTCAATAATTCTTTGTCCAACAATAATATTAATCGATAATAAGCAACAGATGTAAAACAAGGCATAACAAGGTATTATATGCTAACAAACAATATGAATAAAACAAGGCATGGCTAATTTAAAGGTCTCTGAAGCACACCATTTGTTTTTTAATGCATCAGGGTAATTATGGTAACTTTTGAATAGGTCCACAAATTCTTTGATATTTCCCTTTTCAGAGGTAAAGCCTAATTCCCCTCCCCATGAGGATGTGACTTGCTTCTAACAGAATATGGCAGAAGTAAAGATATGTGACTTTGAGACTATGTCATGAAGGACATTGTGGCTTCTGCCTATCTTTCTTCTGGATCACACCCCAGGGGAGAAAGCCAACCTCCATGTTGTGAGGACACTCAAGCAGCCCTTCGTGGAGGTCCACGTGGTGAGGAATTGAGGCCTCCTGCTGATGGCTCATGCTAACTTGCTAGCCGTGGGAGTCAGCTACCTTGGAAGCAATCCTTCTTCCCCAGTCAAGCACTCAGATGACCGCAGCCCTGGCCAACATCTTGACTGCAACCTGTGAACAACCCTGAGCGGAACTGTCCAGTTAAGCCACTCCTGGCTCACAGGAATGGGGGAGATAATAAACATTTATCGTTTCAAGCTGTTAAGTTTGGGGGTATGTTATGCAGCAAGAGATAACTAATGTAGAATATTTCACTCATTTCTACATGAAGATTTCTTTTCTTTTCTTTTCTTTTTTTTTTTTTTTGAGACAGAGTCTCTCTCTGTCACCCAGGCTGGAGTGCAGTGGCGCGATCTCAGCTCACTGCAACCTCCACCTCCCGGGTTCATGCCATTCTCCTGCCTCAGCCTCCCAAGTAGCTGGGACTACAGGTGCCCACCACCACGCCTGGCTAATTTTTTTGCATTTTTTTAGTAGAGACAGGGTTTCACCATGTTATCCAGGATGGTCTCGATCTCCTGACCTCATGATGCGCCCACCTCGGCCTCCCAAAGCGCTGGGATTACACGTGTGAGCCACTGCGCCCGGCCCTACATGACGATTTCTATCACATAAATATACAATACTATATTTATCAAGCACTATATGTTAATAGATTCATTATCAATCCTATCCCGTTAGAATGTAAGCTGCATGAAAGAAGAAAGTTTGTTTCGTTCATTGCCATAGACTTACAGTGTTGATAAATAAATAAATATTTCTTGAATGTGTGAATCACTTGATGAGTTTACCATAATTTGTATCAGATTAAAAAGTGGAGAATAAAAAACTTTTTAGACTAGTGTTTCATCAGTGGTAAGCTAAATAAACTTCAGCAAAGGGGTTAAAAGGTCGTCATATTTATAGTTGAAAGCTGGAATAACCTTTGTACTGTTAATTTTGTTATTTACATACAGTACCTGTGAAATCTATTTGTTGACAAAAGGAAAAAAATCAACTGTAGATAAAATTCTATAATTTCTACACATAGTGTTTAACAAGTATGAGAAGAGAAAGTATTATAGAAAAACAATTACCAAACACACACATATAACACACACACACACGAACACCCCAGAGTCTGGTGTGGAAGTGTACTAAAAGGTCTCTACATGATGAACCCTATCAACAACTTCAAAATATTAAGGGACTGTAACATGAGTACAATGTGGTAAGTCTTCTACGAGCCAAAATAAATAGCACAGTGTTCATTTTCAACACTCACAAAGCTGTTGCTTTCCTATGTGTGCCACGGAGCAGACAGGTCAGTACGTTTTCTTTCTTTCAGCAGCATTCCTATTTGCATCTAGAGACCCATCTAATCAATCTAATTATTTTCCACCATGTCCAATTGAATCCTTCTCTACTAAATTGCTTCTTTATTCAAGCTGTACAATTTCCTCTGTGTTCTTCCATGGTCATCATTGTATCTTTTACTTTCTTTGCCTTCACTGGACGTTAAAGAAGTGCCTAGTAAATGGCTATTCTGTATTTTACCATTCAGGTCTAAAACAGCCTTAAAAAGCCTGTAGTTATCTCCTGATCAATCCAACAAGGAGTTGAGTGTCTACCACCAGCTCCTACTGTTCTAGGTGATGTAAATGAGATAACATTTTTGAAAATTAGATCATCTTTTCCAAAAGAAAATACAATTCACCACAAAAAGATGGCACCGTAGTGAACAAGATTATCACACTAGTCTTATATTAGGCAATTGGTAAAAGTATGTATGAGTTCAGCTTCCTGGCTGAATTGTGTCCCAGAGATGGAAACTACGGAAGTTCGGTGAAATCGGAAATAGGTAAACATTTCAGAAGCAAAGTTAGTACCAGGTCTGTATGGGTGGCTTGAGCTAAAAGCAGATTGGTTTCCATGTCCTAAAGAAAGCAATCCCAGAAATTAAAGAGAAAAAGAGAATGAACAGAGAAAGTAATAGCGCATGAATAAATCAGGGACATAAAAACTGACTTAATAATGGGATTCCACCTTTAATAGAAAAAATGACGATTGAATGTTTTATGAATTACTGATACCTGGGACAATGAAAATAAGAATTGTCTGACACTCTTCTGTTTAAGAGGCAACAGCAGGCAGGAGCTTGTGAGATGTGTCGTCACTGGCCTGGGTCTAGTCAGGTGACATCCACTTTTCTCCCTTGTCCAGTGGTTTTAAAAAATAAATGTAGAGAAACATGGCGTGCCAGGTATAGACAGCTTACAAAGAATATTGGGAGAAAGGAAAATCATGGTAAGAACAAAATAAGATGATGAAGTGGAGCATCATAAGTAATCTCGACTCTTCCACCTGTGTTAGTTCATTTTGCATTGCTATAAAGGAATAGTCAAGACTGGGTAATTTATAAAGGATAACAGGTTTATTTGTCTCACAGATCTGCAGGTTGTACAAGCATTTCACCAGCATCGGCTCAGCTTCTGGTGAAGCCTCAGGAAGCTTTTAGTCATGGCAGGATGGCCAGGAAGCCAGCATGTGACATGGGGAGAGAGGAAGCAAGAGGAGAGAGAGGAGGAGGAGGCGCCAGGCTTTTTTAAACAACCAGCACTCAGTTGAACCAACCGAGTGAGAATTCACTGGTGACCATGGGGAAGGCACCAAGCCATTCATGAGGGACCTGTCCCCATGACCAAAACGCCTCCCACCAAGTTCCACCTCCAACACTGGGGATCACATTTCAACACGAGATTTGGAGGGGAGAAATAGCCAAACCATAGCACCACCTCATCCCCCTTCCCACCCCATGGGTGCTGCAGTTCCCTGCTCTGTTACTGTCAACCTCTTCAATAGGCATCACTCATGCACACATGCGCCAGGCCCTGTGTTGGCTGGGGGACACAGTGGTGCGCCAAACAGGCAAGAATTGCTGTCCTCATGGATATCCCCCTCTTCATGTATTGCATTTATTGTCTGCCTCTACCACCTTAAAAAGCAAGGTCCAGGAGTTGTTTTATATATATACATATGTGTCTGTGTATATATACATATATGTGTGTATACATATATGTATATATACATATATGTGTGTATACATATATGTGTGTATACACATGTGTATATATACACGTGCATATATACATATGTGTGTATGTGTATATATACATATGTGTGTATGTGTGTATCTACATATGTGTGTATGTATATATCACATATGTGTGTATATATACACACATATAGATATATGTATGTGTATATATACACATACATATATCTATATGTGTGTATATATACACATACACATAGATATATGTGTGTATATATACACATACACATAGATATATGTGTATATATACACATACACATAGATATATGTGTATATATACACATACACATAGATATGTGTGTATATATACACATACACATAGATATATGTGTGTATATATACACATACACATAGATATATGTGTGTATATATACACATACACATAGATATATGTGTGTATATATACACATACACATAGATATATGTGTGTATATATACACATACACATAGATATATGTGTGTATATATACACATACACATAGATATATGTGTGTATATATACACATACACATAGATATATGTGTGTATATATACACATACACATAGATATATGTGTGTATATATACACATACACATAGATATATGTGTGTATATATACACATACACATAGATATATGTGTGTATATATACACATACACATAGATATATGTGTGTATATATACACATACACATAGATATATGTGTGTATATATACACATACACATAGATATATGTGTGTATATATACACATACACATAGATATGTGTGTATATATACACATACACATAGATATATGTGTGTATATATACACATACACATAGATATATGTGTGTATATATACACATACACATAGATATATGTGTGTATATATACACATACACACATATAGATATATGTGTGTATAGGTACACATACACATAGATATATGTGTGTATAGGTACACATACACATAGATATATGTGTGTATAGGTACACATACACATAGATATATGTGTGTATAGGTACACATACACACATATAGATATATGTGTGTATAGGTACACATACACACATATAGATATATGTGTGTATAGGTACACATACACACATATAGATATATGTGTGTATAGGTACACATACACACATATAGATATATGTGTGTATAGGTACACATACACACATATAGATATATGTGTGTATAGGTACACATACACACATATAGATATATGTGTGTATAGGTACACATACACACATATAGATATATGTGTGTATAGGTACACATACACACATATAGATATATGTGTGTATAGGTACACATACACACATATAGATATATGTGTGTATAGGTACACATACATATAGATATACACATATGTATATATACATATATGTGTATATATACATATATGTGTATATATACATATATGTGTATATATGTGTGTGTATATACACACATGTGTATATATACATATATGTGTATATATGTGTGTATATATACATATATGTGTATATATGTGTGTATATATACATATGTGTATATATGTGTGTATATATACATATGTGTATATATGTGTGTATATATACATATATGTGTATATATGTGTGTATATATACATATATGTGTATACATGTGTGTATATATACACATGTGTATATATACATATGTGTATATATACATATGTGTATATATACATATGTGTATATATACATATATGTGTGTATATATACATATATGCGTATATATGTGTGTATATATACATATATGTGTGTATATACATATATGCGCATATATGTGTGTATATATACATATATGCGCATATGTGTGTGTATATATACATATATGTGCATATGTGTGTGTATATATACATATATGTGTATATATGTGTATATATACACATACATATGGATATATGTGTATATATACACACACATAAAATTAATATTGAGTTTATACATATAACAACTCATTAATTTTTCTCACATTAAACAAATATCTTCTAATGAAATTTTAAAATGACAGGGAAAGCCTTTGATACTGGTCCACATGTTTGCCTTTCCTCAGAATAATCCTTCTCAAGGAGTGAGGAAGCTGGGGTATTTATACATCAATTCCCTGCAGTCATTGATTGAGAGTTGCTTCCAAGGAATTGTTAATTTCCTGAATTAGAGCAACTGTTTTGGCCAGAGAAAGCCCTCAGGCAAAGAGTTGTAGCCGTTAGCAGTAGGTCATAGAGCCAGCTTGCTCTGAAATGGTGAGGGCTGAGAGGAAAGCATGGGGCAGAGTTTGCTACAGTTTATAATTATAGATGCTACATTACAGAATGCCTTATTCACAGGCACACTAGTTGAGGGTGCCCATGGCCTTCCTCTGCCATGGCCCTCACTACAGGGGAGCTAAGAGGACATGACCACCTGGATCCCATGCAACCCTTTCTAGACCATGCTTCAAGGAGCTGGAATCCCAAAATTCCTTCCTGTTAAGGGCTGAATTTTGTCCCCCAGCAGAAAATACACTGGAGTCCAACCCCTAGTAGCTCAGAATATGACCTCATTTGAAAATAGGGTCTTTACAGACACAATCAAGTTAAAATGAGACTGGGCATGGTGGCTCATGCCTGCCATCCTAATACTTTGGGAGGCCAAGGCAGAAGGATCACTTGAGCCCGGGAGTTCAAGACCAACTTGGGCAACATAGCAAGACTCCATCTCTACAAAAAAATAAAAAATAAATTAGCTGGGCATGGTGGTGCTCACCTATGGTTCCAGCTACTCAGGAGGCTGAGGCAGGAGGCTAACTTGAGCCCAGGGAGTTAGAGACTGCAGTGAGCTGTGATCATACCACTGCAATCCAGCCTGGGTGAGAAAGCAAGACCTTGTCTCAAATAAAAAAAAAATTAAGGTGGGGCACTGTGACTCATGCCTGTAATCCCAGCACTTTGGGAGGCCAAGGTAGGTGGATCACTTGAGCCTAGGAGTTTGAGACCAGCCTGGATGACATTGCAAAACCCTGTCTCTACAAAAAAATACAAAAAATTTTAGCCAGGCGTGGTGATGCACGCCTGTGGTGAGGCTGAGGCAGGAGGCTCACTTGAGCCCAGGAGGTCAAGGCTGCAGTGAGCTGTGATTGAACCACTGCACTCCAACCTGGGTGAGAGAGTGAGATCCTGTCTCAAAAAAAAAAAAAAAGAAAAGAAAAGAAAGTTAAAATGAGCTCATTAGGGTGGGCCCTAATCCAATATGACCACAGTGTCCTCATAAAAAGGAGAAACTGGACATGGAGACAGGTGTGGGAAGATTGTGTGAAGAGACATGAGAGAAGATGGCCATCTACAAGCCAAGGAGGAAGTCCTCATAGCACTCAGAAGGAACCAACCCTGCTGGTATCTTGGTTTGGACTTCCACCTCCAGAATGGTGCAACAGTAAACTTCCACAGTTTAAGCAGCCCAGCTTGTGGTACTTTGTCATGGCAGCCCCAGGAAACCTCAGAGGCAGGTAAGAGCTCTTTGGAAATCTGTAAGTGTGTATTGGTTTCCTATCAGCAGCAATATCTGGTTTTCACTCTTTTTTTTTTAATGGTAGCAGTTACTGGTGCTCAATGCCTAGATTTATCAATTAATTAGGTTTGCATACTAGTAATGTTCTAATTCTACTACTTTGCTTCTATTTATGCAATGGAATAATTTTATAAGATGATTCTTCCTCTCATCTATTTGGTTACCAGTGCTGTGGTTCACACGGGAAAAGCAGGACAAGTGCTTGATGTTCCCCCTTATAAAGTTTTCATGATAATAAGTTGGGTCTTTAAGGTTTCTTACTTTTTATTTTTATTGTATCCATTTTCAAAGTCATGGTTTTAAACATATTTGATAGGTTTCAATCCATTGAAATTCTTATTCTTATAGAAGTTCAAATTTTCCCATCTTTGGCCAGTGAGAGCTTCAGACTGGCTTGCCGAGTCCTTTTGACATTGTGTCTATGCCATTTAGTCCTCAAAGCAATTATTTGATGTAGGTATTTTTATCTCTACTTTACAGGTGGGTTTACTGCAGTTAAGTGCTTTGCCCACAGTTACACAGTAAATGATGGAAATGGAATTAAAGTCTAGGCAATCTTTTTACAAAGCTTGACCTCTTCAACACTACGATAACTCACTATTGACAAGAATATGCCCAACTTTAGCTTTACAAGTCTTAACTGGGTCAGATAATATTACATATGTACTTGTATTGGTCTGGGTTCTGCAGAGAAACAGAATGAATAGGAGATAATATTTTTACATCTGTATATAATTTGTATGTGTGTGTGTGTCTGTGTGTATATGTGTGCAGAGAGAGAGAGAGAAATTTACTATAAGGATTAACTTGTGTGATGAAGGCTTGTATTAGTCCATTCTCACTCTGCTAATAAAGACATACCGGAGACTGAGTAATTTATAAAGGAGAGAGGTTTAATTGACTCACAGTTTATCATGGCTGGGGAGGCCTCAGGAAACTTACAATCATGGCAGAAGGGAAAGCAAACAGGTCCTTCTTCACATGGCAGCAGCAAGGAGAAGTACCAACCAAAAGGGAGAAGCCCCTTATAAAACCATCAGATCTCATGAGAACTCATGCACTATCAGAAGAACAGCAATGAGGTAATTCCCCCATGATGCAACTGCCTTCCGCCAGGGCCCTCCTATGACACATGGGGATTATGGCAACCACAATTCAAGATGATATTTGGGTGGGGACACATCCAAACCGTATCAAAGCTGAATAGTCTAATCTCTGCAGCTGGCAAGCTGGACACCCAAGAAAGCCAGTGGTATAGTTCCAGTCTGAGTCCAAAGGCCTGACAACCAGGAACACTGATGGTGTAAGTTCCAATCTGAGAGGGGGAAAAGACCAATGTTCTAACCCAGGCAGTCAGGCAGTGAGAGCACATTCTTCCTTACACTGCCTTTTATACTATTCAGGCCTTCAACCAATTGGATGAGGCCCATCCACACTGCAGGGTGGGGGTTGGAGGGCAATCTGCTTTACTCAGTCTGCAGATTCAAACACCAATTTCATCCAGAAATACTCTCACAGACACACCCAGAAATAATGTTTAACCAATATCTAGGACCTTGTTACTCAGTCAAATTGACACATAAAATTAACCATTGCAATATTCTTTTGTAATTAATGTTTAAGTGAACGTATTGCAGACTGTAGTGCAGTCAGGCAACGAGCATAGATTTTGCCACTGGCCAGAATCACTGTCAGAAGAAGTTTTATGGATGGTCATGGTTTGGTGTTGGCCATATACAGAGGCAAAGCAATGTGGCATACGCAGTGTTGAAGTGTAGGTGACAGTTCAACAAAGTCAGTCTCCAGACATTCCCCCAGCACCATTAGATTTGAGCTGTTCATTTCACAGGAACCTAAATACTAAACTAGATTTAAACTATCATTCTGTTCTCCACATTGAAGATGGTCTATAACTTAAGAACAATGAGCAAAGACAGAAAATCATAATAGCAATATTCAAACAGTCAAAGGCTGAATGAGGCCTGGCATGGTGGCTCACGCCTGTAATCCTAGCACTTTGGGAGGCCAAGGCAGGGGAATCACGAGGTCAGGAGATCGAGACCATCCTGGCTAACACGGTGAAACCCCATCTCTACTAAAGATACAAAAACATTAGCCAGGCGCGGTGGCGGGTGTCTGTAGTCCCAGCACTTTGGGAGGCCGAGGCGGGCGGATCATGAGGTCAGGAGATCAAGACCATCCTGGTTAACATGGTGAAACCCCGTCTCTACTAAAAATACAAAAAACTGGCCAAGCGTGGTGGCGGGCGCCTGTAGTCCCAGCTACTCGGGAAGCTGAGGCAGGAGAATGGCATGAACCCGGGAGATGGAGCTTGCAATGAGCCGAGATTGCACCACTGCACTCCAGCCTAGCGACAGAGCGAGAATCCATCTCAAAAAAAAAAGGGGGGGCTGAATGAGAGCTGTTATGGGTTGAATTGTGTCCCCCCAAAAGATATGTTGAAGTCCTAAACCCCAGTATCTGTGAATGTGACCTTATTTGGGAACAGATTTGCAGATGTAATCGAACTAAAATGAGATAAGTAGGGTGGACCCTAATCCAATATGACTGGCATCCTTAGACAAGGAGACAGACACACACGGGGAAGATGGACACGCGATATTGGAAGCAGCAATTGGAGTGACTCATCTGCAACTAAGGAACTCCAAGGATTGCTGGAACTCCAAGGAACACCTGGAGCTGGAAGAGGCCAGGAACAATTCTCCCCTGCAGGCTTCAGAGACAGCGTGACCCTGCAGACACTTTGATTTCAAACTTCCAGCCTCCAGAACTGTGAGACAGTACACTCCTGTCTTAAGCCACCCAGTACTTTGGTACTTTGTTACAGCAGCCCCAGGAAACTAAGACGGTACCTTTCATGGGTCATCATTTTTCCTATGAGAGGATCAAGAGCCAGTGCAGCTGGCCAGTGGCTCACGCCTGTAATCCCAGCACTTTAGGAGGCCAAAGCAGGAGGACAGCTTGAGCCTAGTAGTTTGAGACCAATCTGGGCAATATAGTGAGACCCCACCTTTATAAAAATTTCTAAAAAATTAGCTGGGCGTGGTGATGCAGGCCTGTAGTCCCAGCTACTCAGGAGGCTGAGGTGGGAGGATCACTTGAGCCCAGGAGATCAAGGCTGCAGTGAGCCATGACTGCACCACTGCACTCCAGCCTGGGTGACAGAGCAAGACCCTGTCTCAAACACAAAAACAAACAAAAAGAGCCAGTGAAGTAAAAAGATTTGCCAAAGTCCTCACAGTACAGCCAACACTTGAATCCAGACCTGACTCTTATTCCAGTTTTCCATAAACAATAACATATTGATTGCCTCTTGATCCAAGCATAAAAATTAATTCTTTTACTCTCTTTACAAATATCCATTAAACACCCACCAGTTGGCAGCCACTAATATAGACAAAGAGATACACTGGTCTGGAGAAAGTTTTTTTCCTTCATGGGACTTAGAATCTACTGAGGAATGGCCAGGCACAGTGGCTCACACCTGTAATCCCAGCACTTTGGGAGGCCGAGGCGAACGGATCACCTGAGGTCAGGAGTTTGAGACCAGCCTGGCCAAAACGGCAAAAGCTCGTCTCTACAAAACATACAAAAATTAGCCAGGTGTGGTGGCAGGTGCCTGTAATCCCAACTATTCGAGAGGCTGAGGCAGAAGAATTGCCTGAACCCGGGAGGCGGAGGTTGCAGTGAGCTGAGATCACACCACTGCACTCCATCCTGGGTGACAGAGTAAGACTCTGTCTCAAAAAAAAAAAAAAAAAAAAAGTCTACTGGGAACAATGGATAATGATTAACATTAACAATTAATAGCAATAAAACAACTACACAAGAATATATAGCAAATATGATAAGTTCATATTCTGGTAAAGGTGAAAAAATAAAAGAATGAAAACAAGTTACAGTAATAAAGTATTTTCATAAAAATGAAAAAATTAAATAAAAATAAGTGCGATGTCCTTATAGCCATTTCACAAATAAATCAAAAGTTAGGCTACACTGTAATAAATGTGTAAAGATTAGACCAGTAGTTCTTACTAGGGGGGATTTACCCCCAAGAAAACATCTGGCAAAGTCTGGAGACATTTGTGATTGTCAAAGCTAAGGGAGCGCTATTGGTATCTAGCAGATAGAGGCCAGAGACGCTGCTAACTATCCTACAATAAACAAGACAAACTCTCAGCAACGTAGAATTAGCCATTCAAAACATCAATAGTGCCCAGGTTAAACTGAACTAGACTAAAATAGAGGCTATTTTTTAAACTGTACTTGTTAGTTTTATCATCAGTGCCTTATTGAAAAGGACTTGAAGGTTGATATCTGAACCACTGTAAACCCACTAGAATGTGTTTACTGCAGGTCTATAGAAAAGTACACTTGTTTCTCATTCCATACTCAACAAATCCTTTCTTCTTCTGAATAATGTCATAGCCATTATTTTACACTGATATCTGTACTAGGAGAACTCATGACAATTGCTATCAAGATCCTGGAAAAATCTAATTAACAGCACCTTTATATAACACTGCCTTAACCAGACCCATTTCTGCTAGAGTACACTACGCATTTCACATATATCAGAGACTGATGTTTCTATGTTCTCCGTTGTTCATCGATGGCTTTCTTTCTTTTTCTTTTTTTTTCTGAGACAGAGTCTCACTCTGTCGCCCAGGCTGGAGTGCAGTGGTGCGATCTCGGCTTACGGCATACTCCACCTCCGGGGTTCAAGTGATTCTCCTGCTTCAGCCTCCCATGTAGCTGGGATTACAGATGCCTGCCACCACACCTGGCTAATTTTTGTATTTTTAGTAGAGACAGGGTTTCACCATGTTGGCCAGGCTAGTCTTAAAACTGACCTCAGGTGATCTTCCCACTTTGGCTACCTAAAGTGCTGGGATTACAGGCGTGAGCCACCGCACCCAGCCATCAGTGGCTTCTTATATAAACCTATACATTATTGACATAAGAGTTTTTAGATTTGTTAGGCACCAAGAATAAACAGTGGAAGCTGAGACGAATGCCTCTGAGATGACCACAAGGATCAAACCTGAACAATGGGACGGAAAGCAGGGAGCAAATAATCATGCGGATATTAGGTTAAAGAGGAAGTGAGTGATGCATTCAGTACAAGAATATATACAAAATCAAAACCAGGGGAATCGGAACTTACACCATTATCCCAGCTGAGCAGAAGAATCAAGAGATAAGAAGTTTCGTAAAAACAGATGATTCCGAATCCAGTATAGGAATGACAGGGCAGATGGATCAAGCACAAAAAGATAGGGCACATGGCCAATTCAAACTGGCTGACCTTGAGCTAGGGATCCTGTCTCAATGGCAAAGGAACCACAGATTTAGGAGCCGTAGCCGATGTTAAGGTTCACCGTGGACAGGTGCAAGGTGGAGAAGTGTGATTATGGAAGTCTAGCACAAACAACATTAGGCAGAAAAATAAGAAGACATAGTCAGACACATAGACCAATGGAACAGAATAGAGATCTCGGAAATAAGACCACATGTCTACAACCATCTGATCTTCGACAAACCTGACAAAAACAAGCAATGGGGAAAGGATCCCTTATTTAATAAATGGTACTGGGAAACTGACTAGCCATATGCAGAAAATTGAAACTGGACCCTTTCGTTACACCTTATACAAAAATTAACTCAAGATGGATTAAAGACTTAAATGTAAAACCCAAAACTGTAAAAACCCTAGAAGAAAATCTAGTCAATACCATTCAGGACATAGGCACAGGCAAAGATTTCATGACAAAAACATCAAAAGCAATTGCAAAAACTATCATCAGAGTGAACAGAAAATGCAGTCAAAAACTGGTAGAGTAGTCTAGGCTTTTTGAATGACCTTCAACAAGCAGATCATGACTTTAATTGAATATTCTAATGAACATTCATAATCACCCACTAAAAGGAAAATTTAAAAATTATTATTGACTTTCAAAATAAACCTTTGATTTATAAAGTAATGATAATTATAATTAGCAATAACAATAAGTAAAACATATGCTTCTGTGGGCCAGGAACAATATATTATTCTATTTTCTCAGTTGAAGCTGAAACAAATACCTCTGAGATGACCACAAGGATCAAACCTGAACAATGGGACGGAAAGCAGGCAGCAAATAATCATATGGATATTAGGTTAAGGAGGAAGTGAATGATGCATTCAGTATAAGAATACACACAAAATCAAAACCTGATTTAATACTGACACTATTTAATACTGATACTAATCTTGTGAGGTAGGTACTATCAATAATTTCATCTTATAGGTGAAAAACCCAGGGATGAAAGAGGTCAAGTAATTAGACAAAGATTGTGTAGCTAGTAAGTGGCAGGCTAAGGTTCTCACCTAAATCTTTCTGATTCTTATGGCTTTATTCTTTTTTCTTGTTATTAATTTACTATGTATTTTAATTGAGAAACAAAATACATGCGCCTCATTAAAAAATAATGAACTATAAATGAATGATAACCATTCTTTCCCACCCCACCCCCACCCCAGATTTTTTTTTTTTTTTTTTTTTGACACAGGGTCTTACTTTGTCACCCAGGCTGGAGTGTAGTGGCACAATCTTGACTTCCTGGGCCCAACCGATCCTCCCTCCTCAGCCTCCTGAGTAGCTGGGACTACAGGCACGTGCCACCATGCCTGGCTAATTTTTGTATTTTTAGTAGAGACGGGGTTTCACCATGTTGCCCAGGCTGGTCTCGAACACCTGGATTCAAGTGATCTGCCCACCTCGGCCTCCCAAAGTGCTGGAATTACACATGTGAGCCACCACACCTGGCAAACCACTCCAGATTTTCTGTTCCTCAGTCTTTACTCCAAAAGGAATCACTATTATCAGTTTTTTATACATTCTTCTAAAAAGTCTATAAATCATCTCTTGCTTATTTTATTTTTTAAGAGACAAGATCTCACTCTGTTAGCCTAGGCTGGAGTGCAGTGGTGCGGCCATGGTTCACTGCAGCCTTAACCTCCTGAGCTCAAATGATCCTCCCACCTCAGTCTCCCAAGTAGATAGGACTACAGGCATGCACCACCACACCCAGCTAATTTTTTCTACTTTTTGTAGAGATAGGGTCTCACTATGTGGCCCAGGCTTGTCTCAAACTCCTAGTCTCAAGTCACCCTCCTGCCTCAGCCTCCCAAAGCACTGAGGTTACAGGCCAGAGCCATTGTGCCCAGCCAATCTTTCTATTTTTAATCCAGATGATAGCATAGAGCAGACCATATTCTGCACCTTGTAAATTCGTTCTTCTTAATCACTGCACTATAGTTCTTCCTTCCAAATGTTAAGCTCTTCTGATAATATATTATCATTGAACTTATAAAGGCCAGACCAGTGCTTTTCAACAGGGGATGATTTTGCCTCCTAGAATACATTTGGCAAGGTCTGAAGACATTTGTGATTGTCACAACTAAGGAAGTGCTACTGGCACTCTCTGGGGGAAAAAATCACAGAAAAAAACTCAGTGGCACAGTCACAAAAAGACTATATATTGTACAAAAAGTACAAGACAATCTACCACAGATAACCAACATTTTGCAGTGGGTTAAGTGTGATCCTGCCTGTTAGAGTGTTCTCTTCAGTAACCTGTTAAGGGAACCTGGAGAGTTCCTTTGAGCTCCAGGTTCCTTTGAGCCTTATCATGATTTAATGTAGCAATTATCAAAGGGTATATAGTTTTGAGGCTCATCATGGTCCCTAAGACCTTCTCAGGAGCTCTACAAGGTCAAAATTTATTTTCATAATAATACTAAGACGGTATTTGTCTTTTTTGCAGTGGAGTTTTCCAGACGCTTTATGACGTGTGATGTTGCAACAGACTGAATGCAAAACAGATATGAGAATTCAGCTGTTTCCATTAAGCCAGACAGAAGACATTTGCAAACGTGCAAAACAATGCCATTCTTCTCATACATTTTTTTTGTTTGGTATAGTAACTTTTATTTTTAAAAATATGTTATTTCAGTTGACATTATTACTGCTATTGGAAATGAATTATAAATAAATATTTCACAACTCTCTCAGTTTTAATTTCTATTATGGGTAAATATTGGTAGATAAAACCCACATAAACCCACATAAGGGCTCTTTGGAGTTCTTGATAATTTTCAAGAGTGTAATGAGATTCTAAGACTAAGAAGTTTGAGGACCACTGATGTAGTGCCTTAGAGGCCTAGTTAATACATTATAAATAGCATAATCTTGACCCTACTTATAGAAGAATGATCTGAACATGGCAGTCACAAGGCAAAAGCAAGAAGCAAGAAAAGAGTCCCAAAGAAGAACAACTGTTCTGTAACTGCTAAGAGTAGGGCAAGAATCTTTTATTAGCTGAAAACAATAGATTTTTTATCCTATTTTAAAATGAACTTTTTTATGTTAAAATTAAAAAAGAGCAAGATTAGCAGAAAAGCAGTCCAATATTTAATAATTTATGGAAGAATATTTTATAGATGATGTTAATATAAAAACAACAGAACTCAGCTATTCCAAGAGAGAGTCTTCCAAGATTTCCCAGAGAAGTAACATTGGATGCCAGATGTTCGTGCAGTTGAAGGATTTGCATGGTCCCTTCAAATTCATTTATAAACAGAAATTGATGATCATATCATCAAATTTCTAGAATGAAAACCAAAGGAAAGGGTTTCCAAAAATAGGATACATTTTTTTTTCAGGTTTTAAAATTCGCAGCTAGTAATTCTTGCTAAGATGAAAAAGTAGTCACTCAAAGAGCCCACATTACCTTGGTGCATAGCTTTTCACCGACTGCACAGAGACGGTTAGATAAACTGTCTAATGCAACAAAATGAAGAAGGATGCAAGTTTGTCTTGGGGGTTTCCTGTCTTCCCTTTCCCTTGTCCTCACCTTCAGCAGCTCCTCCTTCCCCCACCCACCCTGTTTCTATCCCTGAGTTCACCGCCTTCCCAACCCCCAGCAGTCTCTGCTTTCTTGACCTGAGTCGGGTTCTGACTTAACCACTGGCTGTCGGCAGGACCTAAGCCATGGCACATCTCCTCTGAGCCTCAATTTACTCATTTATAAGATGGGAATGATAATCTGCCTGCCACCCCAGGTTATTAGGATTAAATGAAAACACTTTTTGTAAATTATATAGCTCCAGACAAAACTGTCAAATTATTAACCCCCTAACATTTATATCCACGTAGAGTATTTATGTGAGGCAGACCCCGCACTAGGAGAGGGTGTCAGAAATGCCCCTGGCATCCTGGATGTCCTGAAAGGGAACCAGTTCAGAAGCCCAGTGGCATTGTGTGGGTGGGTGGAAAAGCTGGGCCAGAGGGTTATTCTGGGCTTTGCCAGGCTCTCTCCTTTCTTCCTCACTCGTTTCCTTCAACATACCTGATCACCACTCAAGGATTCGGGGATCCAGCCCTTTATCTCCATAGATCCTCTTATTCCTGTAGGACCGTCCCTGAACTTTGACTTCCCTTCCCTTTTTCACCATTGAATTGTTATCCTCTTACCTACACAGTATTGAGCTCCACAGCCCAACACTTCGAATGTCTGCAACCAGCAGCCTTCCATTCTGTAGTTCTGGGGACCAGAGCACAGTGTAAGGGCTCCGGTGGCCAGGGCAGTGCAGGAGGATGGGGGAGGCAGACTGTGGGAGGAGTTCATGGGCAGAACTTAAGCTTGGGTATGCTGCAGAAGGCAAGGGGATCCCGAATCCTCCGTGAGTAAATGCAGTTAGATCATGTGATGTGGGGGAGATGGTACTGGTGGTGATGATAATGACAGAAAGGAATGGTAGGTTTCACAGGGAACATTCCGGACTGGTAACAAATACACCAAAGCAAGAACCTGTGTGTATGTGTGTGTGTGTGTTCTTTTTTTACAGTGATATTAATTACAGCAATTTACATGAAATGTTAAACATAGATGCTTAATGACCGTGTGTCCCTGTGATGATTATGCTGCTCACTAGAGATGCGTGAGCTCAACTGTATTGTTTTCTTTGACAACAACAGCAAAGAGCTGCGTCTGCGTGCTCCTCTTACCCCGCGCTCATCAGTTCCCTGTCCCCAGCAAGACCAGCAAAGGCCATAAAACCCCAGCTGAGCCTGCAAGGCTGTCGCAGAGGCCCCACAGCCCGTGTTAATGTGTTTGGGAGGTGTGTGAGTATGTGTTTTTCTCCTCTGTGTCTTCTATCTCCCCCTTTTATTGAGCTGCTGCAGTTAAAAGAAGACCAAAGGTTGGCGGGTGTTGAATACTTGCCCACAATAGCTGCATCTCACGTAGTGATTTAAGAGTTCTTTTAACATCAGCAGCAAACTAAAACACTTAAACAAAAGGGCCTTTGTGTGATTTTTAGTAACAAAGGGATCTAGAACGACCGTCTTAATACTACATTTCTTATTTTTCCCAATCTTACATGTTATTGAAATAACTAATTGGCACAAATTAAATTTTCTTTCTTTTTGGAGTATATGCAGACAATGACCTTACTACTTGTTATAAATCATCTTCCAGCAGGGGAAAACTAAAGAAGCAATAAGAAAGGTTTTTTGTCTCCTAATAAATTTTATGACAAGTTAAAAGCCAGGGGGAAATACAAAAATAAATAAAATCCAGCCCAGATTTCAAAGGCATTACAACATAGTCCAAGGGTCAGGCAGCCCAAGCACTGTAGCTGTGATATAAGGAGATGTTAGGGCCTTTGCCCATTTAACAACGCACCGCGAAATTGCAGAACAAAAAGTTTTGTATTTTCATTAAAATTTTAGGTTAAAAAAAGGTGTTAGAGCCTTTGCCCATTTAACAACGCACTGTGAAATTGCAGAACAAAAAGTTTTC
Organism: Pan troglodytes; assembly: GCF_028858775.2. Classification (NCBI taxonomy): domain Eukaryota; kingdom Metazoa; phylum Chordata; class Mammalia; order Primates; family Hominidae; genus Pan; species Pan troglodytes. The sequence goes on from NC_072403.2 coordinate 166,510,490, forward strand.
TATTTTCATTAAAATTTTAGGTTAAAAAAAGGAAAGGAGGACTGAGAATGCTTATATCATATGTTATTAAACTCTGCCAAACAGATTTAGCTATAATCACTAAGAATTTTAAAATAGCAAATCCTATATTTAAGAAGCTCATCAGTGAAATAAGAGTTCCTTGTTTTGTATGTTTTTAGCTTTTAAATACTAAATTCTTTCCCCAACCACAGGTTTCCTTATGCTAGATTCTGGTACAGTGGATTTACTTTTATACAGTGGCAAAAAACGTGGGTGCACTGCACAAGAATTATAAAACATCTTTTGGGGAATAATTAGAAAAATAGATACTGTGAGTTAGGAAGAGAAAACATAGATAAAGCAGAAGCTGAGGGTTTTGTAATAAAGCCTTGTATAGATCATGGACATAATGTTAGAGAACACGGGAAAGCAAACCTGATACTCAAAACTGTCTTTCTGCATGTTAGGAGGGCAGGAGCTGAGATGGATTACAAAGATTTGTTCATGCTGGCATGAAGCTATTGTGGGCAGAGCCAAGGCTACACAACCTTGTGTCCTGGGAGCAGCTAAACATAAGGATCGGGAAACTGAGCAATGCCTAACTGTATGGAATAGCTGAAGTAAATATTTCTCTGAACTTTTTCCATCTCAGGCATTCAGGTCTGCCTCTCCGGGGACCATGCTGGAAAGCTAAGAGACTGTAACAGCTGTGGGTCGTGAAGCCAGAGAGGCACTGAACAAATGCATGGAGGACCAGAAAGGGGAAAAAAATACTATAGGATCTATTTTTTTTAATTAAGTAAAACTAATTTATTTGAGATCTTAGGAAAGGAGGAGAGAAAGAGCATCTGATGACAAGAAATGGTTCGTTACTCATTATTAGTTGAACATGGATAAGATGTTAACAAAAACATTTTTATTTGGTGTACTCTTATTTTATTAAATGTAAAAATATGTAAAGAGATGTTTTTATATAAATGCTAAGTAAATTTTTATCACACAAAAGTTTTCACTTAACTGAATCTCTCTTGGGTTTGCACATAATTAGGCTTGTTTTATACAGAAAAGCCTCTTATGGGCCTCTTTTATAGAGAAGGAAAGCATTGAAATTCCAGTCTTAACAGAAGAGTGGTGAAAATACCTCCACTATTTAAGTTGAGAGCAGAATATTGATACTTGGCTCCTTTGCCCAATATTAGGACTATAGAAAGATATGCACACACACACACACACATACACCATATATATCTATATATATATGTATATATATCTATATATGTATATATATCTATATATGTATATATATCTATATATGTATATATATCTATATATGTATATATATCTATATATGTATATATATCTATATATGTATATATATCTATATATGTATATGTATCTATATATATGTATATATATCTATATATATATATTTGATCATGACAATAGTAAACCCTTATTTACACAGGCTATGGTTATAGTGACTTTCTTAACAACAGTCAACTTTTGCTTTAGCTATTTCCTTCAATGGATCTTTTAAAAATTGTTGGTGGCTGGGGATGGTGACTCACACCTGTAATCTGAGCACTTTGGAAGGCCGAGGCAGGAGGATCACCTGAGCTCAGGAGTTTGAGACCAGCCTCCTGAGCTCAGGAGGCAACATGGTGAAACCCCGACTCTACTAGAATTACAAAAAATTAACCAGGTGTGGTGGCGCATGCCTGTAATCCCAGCTACTCAGGAGGCTGAGGCACGAGAATCGCTTGAATCTGGGAGGCAGAGGTTGCAATGAGCTGAGATCGTACCACTGCACTCCAGCCTGGGGGACACAGCGAGACTCTGTCCCAAAAAAACAAACAAACAAGAAATAAAAAAATTAAAAACTATTTGTAAAGATATAGCCATGATTTCCTTACAAAAGTTCCTATATTAATCTTCTGAGAGTTCGAATACGCTATCTCCCACGCCTCCACCCCTTCCTCTCATGGAAATCTCCTCTCCTTTAACGATGTTGGCGATACACTTCTCCGTGGTTAGACAGCCACACCAGGAGCACCCTAACTAGCAAACCTTGCAATGATTCCATTTTCCACACATTCAAAAACATCTGTAGATTTTCAGAATTTTCTGAGAAACTTTGCAATTCTCAAACTATAACTGATCTTTCAACTCCTGCAGAAGCTTGTGAAGTTTTCGTACCAACTACTCTTCCTAATTTGGTTGTCATTAGCTACAGTTAGTAAATCTAAGGATACAATATATTAAGTCATAGCCCCCGTCTCCCATCTGTATTTTGTTTTCCCATACGGTGTTAAGTTTCTTAACTGTGAATTCTTTACTGTAGTGTTTTCTTTTCTTTTCTTTTCTTTTCTTTTTTTTTTTTTTTTTTTTTTTTGTGAGCCAGAGTCTCACTCTGTTGCCTGGGCTGGAGTGCGTGGTGTGGTCTTGGCTCACTGCAACCCCTGCCTCCCGAGTTCAAGTGATTCTCCTGCCTCAGCCTCCCAAATAGCTGGGATTACAGGCACCCGCCATGACACCCAGCTAATTTTTTTGTATTTTTTTCAGTAGAGATGGGGTTTCACCATGTTGGCCAGGCTGGTCTCGAACTCCTGACCTTGTGATCCGCCCGCCTCAACCTCCCAAAGTGCTGGGATTACAGGTGTGAGCCACTCTTGCCCGGCCTACTATAGTGTTTTCTATAGCCTAAGTCTAGGAGGAAGAAGACAACCTAGTAGAGATACTGGGGTTGCAATCTACTAGGACTGCAATTATCTAACAGTGAGCCCCATAATCACAGGACCGGCCTAAGTTACGATCCAGGGATGGGAGGGAAAATAATCCCTCTGAATACATCGTAAAGGAAGAGTGGAAGACAAAAATGCAGTGTATTTTTGAATTCATTCTGACATATTTAGTTCAATGTACTAATTTTTATTGTTTTCCAATGAGATACATTAGGCAGGCATGAAATAAAATTCTCATGATGACCAAAACCTATCCACTTGAAACATACAGAAATCAACATTTTCACCGGTGACACAATATTTTTGAGAGAGAAATTTATTTCAAAATTACTATGTCTCCCTTTGTGTTCATTTTTGGGAAAATTGTAAGTTTTGCTAATGTGTGATTTCTAATGTGGTACATTTGCCTTGGTGTACTCTTCATAAACCTAGGCCGTTTTCTTGGCTTTTATAGATTTCTTTCCTACTAGGGTGAAAGTTTATTATAATCTTGTAGCCAGGGACCACATCTTATTCATCTATAGAGATGATGCCCCATATTACATGATACAAAGGGTTATGCAGTCAATTCTTATTAACCCTTTGCGAAATGAATTTTCTTTACTTTTAATAAGCTTTTGCTGAGCGCTTGTCACTCAAAAATCCAAGTGTTATTTCCATTCCATTTCACAGATGAACAAACTGAGGCTCAAAGAGGCCTAGTAAACTAATGCAAGGTCCTCCAGTTAAAAGTTGAGCCAGAATTCATACCGACGCAGGGTAACTCTAGAGCCCATGCTCTTTTTACCTTTTTTTTTTTTTTTTTTTTTTTGGAGAGAGAGTCTCCCTGTATCGCCCAAGCTGGAGTGCAGTTGCAGGATCTCAGCTCACTGCATCCTTTGCCTCCCGGGTTCAAGCAATTTTCCTCCCTCAGTCTCCTGAGTAGCTGGGATTACAGGCATGTGCCACCACGCCTGGCTAATTTTTGTATTGTTAGTAGAGACGGAGTTTCACCATGTTGGCCAGGCTGGTCTTGAACTCCTGACCTCAGGTGATCTGCCCGCCTTGGCCTGCCAAAGTGCTGGGATTACCTGTGTGAGCCACCGCGCCCAGCTGAGCCCATTCTCTTAATGACCTCACTGTATATATGCCTCTTCCTTATTGATTTATTCGATTAAAAATATGTTGAGTCACTGCTGTGTGCTGAACTCGTTCCAGATGTTGGAGAGAGACAGTGACGCAAAGGACCAGACCTGGTTCTCACAGAGTCTACACTCCGGTGTGAAGGGTCTGAAAGTATGTGGGAAGCGGGAGAGAGGAAGAAAGAGGAGTGGAACTGCCGACCCACTCTATGGGAACTCTGTATTGAACCATTTGAGGAAGGGCCAGGCTGTTTCCCAAAAGCAGCTCCACCATTTTGTATTTCACCAACCAAGCGTGTGGGGTGCAATTTCTCTACATCCTCGCCAACAATTCTCTAACATTTTGATTGTAGCCGTGATGAGATGCATTCTAAATTTCTGATATAATTACTTCTAAAACAAAACCATCGAATCATGTCAAATCGATCTGACTTAAAAGAGAAAGTCTTTTTTTAATTAAGTCAAAAATTTATTGACATTCTGATTGCGAAAAACTCTAACATTGCTTTTAATTTATCATAGGAGTTACTTCCCAAAAATGTTAATCACAGCTGGATTGAAAGAGTCTTTGGGAAATGGGGCAATGTTGTTTATGTAAGTATACCACATTATAAGTCTACTGGAGATCCAAAGGGATTTCGTTTGTGGAATTTGAAACAAAAGAACAAGCAGCAAAAGCAATTGAGGTAGGTCCAGATCCTTTTGAAGAAAACAATTTCTTTACCTTCCTGAATTAGTTCCCAAAGATTCCTGTTCTCCTCCAGAAGGAGCTCTGATGAACCTCGACACAGGCTGCAGAGCTCCTCTTTGTGTTCCTGTGAGGACAATGGTTGTGCCCTACCAGGCACTTAGTGTCCAGGGCACCCACCAGCTCTTTGCAGACAAGTTTCCCAGATGGTCTTTAAATGATCGACCAGGCTCGCTTTCATGGCAAGACCCTTCCTCCCACGGCTTCCCCCCTGCTGTGTCAGTGAAAACAAGGTAAAACATTAGCTTTGTTATTCAGCCAACAGAAAGCCTCTGGGAGGTGTATGCTGATTTTCTTTCTTTTCTATACATTTACATTTTACAAGGGAAAGTAGATCACCAGCGCATTTAACTTTGACCAGAAAAAAGGCACGCCTTTTTAAGTGGCCTACATAAGATCTGTGGTCATTTTTAGATTAAACAAATGCAAAATACATTATTTTATATCGGGGCATATTTTTCTATCTTAAATACAATTTTTACTTTTTACAAGATGCGTTCCAACTCTTGGGAATATTTATTATTAAAAACGGGGCCTAAAACAAATAAGCAGTGTGTAATAAGCAAGTGGTATGTCCACTCAGCAACTGAGTTACCATATAGTACATAAAGTAACTGTAATCCCTGAAACTCCCAGTATACACAGCTAACCTCAGCCAATACATATTCCTGAAGAGAGATTGATACAAGCCAAACTGTGATATCTAACAGGAACAAAGAACTGACTGTATACATTTGGACTCCCCATTTTACTTTGTTATGATTAAAGTATTGCCTTTAATGCAATAAAAAAAAAACAAGCATATTTGCATTCAAGCTCAAAAAAGGAGTAAGGCGGGATTAAAACCATGGCTTCACGCTATTTTAACTATGAAAGAACATCAATCAATAAAACGTAACTGAAAAATTCTTACTTGAAGAATTCTTTAGATAGCAGTAACATCAAATTCTTGTTTTATGTTTTTTCACTTAGTGTTCTGATTCACAACTATTTTTTTCTTATTGGCAACTCCCACTGACTCCAACTTAAATAAATAAAGTTTGTTTTGAGATGAGTTTCCATGGTAAGACACTACTTTAAAGCCTATAATGCACTCAGTATGATACAGTTCCTCCACATTTTCTTTTCGCCAGATAGGTAGAATATCTCACATTCCCCTTACAACAACTTTGTAGCTTTCTACATAACACTATATTAAAATAATACTTCAAATAACTTGTGTCTCTCATCGAAAAATCTCGCAAAACTTGGTTTCATTAATAAACCCCTTCGTGGCCAGGCGCGGTGGCTCACATCTGTAGTCCCAGCACTTTGGGAGGCCAAGACAGGCGGATCACCTGAGGTCAGGAGTTCGAGACCAGCCTGGCCAACATGGTGAAACCTTGTCTCTACTAAAAATACAAAAATTAGCCGGGTGTGGTGGCACACACCTAGTAATCCCAGCTACTCAGGAGGCTGAGGCACAAGAATCACTTGAACCCGGGAGGCGAGGTTGCAGTGAGCCGAGATTGTGCCACTGCACTCCAGCCTGGGTGAAGGAGTGAGACTCTGTCTCACCAAAAAAAAATAAAAGTAAACACCTCCCTGCCCTACTCACTCCAAGCACCATGAAAGTATAAACTTCCCTTTGCTGAAAAGGTTGAGGTAAAAAGATTAATAATTTTTCATACAGGAAAAGACCTTTGAGATGATCTGTAGGCCACCGGTTCTCAACATGGGGTGCTCAGACAATACGCAAACTTACGAGGAAGGCAAATTCTCAGGCCCCACCTGAACCTAGTGAACCAGAAACTTAGGGGACATTGGGCACAGCCAAGTCCTTTCTAACAAGCCTCCAGGTGATTCTGATGCATGCCAGAAAGTTTGAGAACCACTGATTTAGGCCAAATCACCAATTTACAATGGAAGCCTCTAAACTACTGACAGGTTAGTGATTTGCCTAAAATTGTTAATGTCAAAATTGAGATTAGATTCCAAGTCTCTTAACTTCAATTAGTTCCAGTTTGCAGACTCTAACACCGTGAAATACATCAAAGAAAATCTCAACTCCTTCCCCGCTTTGACCCTACCTGAGCAGCCATACCTGGTTCAGAGTTTCCAAGTTCCAAACAAAACGGGAATCAGCAAAGAGAACTTGGTGATACTTGTTTGCAAAATCCTGCCCCAATTCTTTTATTTACAGGATCTGTTGTATAGTAAACAGAGTATTGAATTGAACCCTGGAGGGTTCCATTCTGGTTCTGTCCCTAACCACAACACCACCCCCCTCCTCTTACATTGTCTATGAACATAAGAGAGATGTATTAGATTGTACAGTATGCAAATTTAAGATTCTCTAGAGCTCAGAAATTTCATGATTCCCTGAGCCTGACTGCTAAACAAGTTTTCTCATTGTCACCATGTCAGATACTATAAGTCCATTTTCTGGTGACCAGAACATCTGGATTCCTAATGCTTTTATTTCCCCCTTTTCCTCCATCCCCAACCTATGCTCTATACAATGGCTAATGTGCTACCATTGTTCAAATGTCGAACCATAATATGGTTGTGATCATGAAGGCAGAATTTAAAGAAGGAATCGTAAAATTAATCAGGAGATAAAGATTGCCAAAAAATAAACATTTTAACTTCCTCAAGAATGGAAATTGAACATGCTTGGAGGTTCGAGCTGAGTTAATCTCAGAGTTTACTCTATGGATTTGACCACAGTCCAAAAAACAGCAAGAAATTTTTTTTTTTTTTTTTTTTTTGAGACGGAGTTTTGCTCTTATTGCCCAGGCTGGAGTACAATGGCATGATCTCTGCTCACCGCAACCTCCGCCTCCCAGGTTCAAGCAATTCTCCTACCTCAGCCTCCCGAGTAGCTGGGATTACAGGCATGCACCACCACGCCCGGCTAATTTCGTATTTTTAGTAGAGACAGGGTTTCTCCGTGTTGAGGCTGGTCTCGAACTCCTGACCTCAGGTGATCCGCCCACCTCGGCCTCCCAAAGTGCTGGGATTACAGGAAGAAATTATCTTTAATTATTAAAGCAAATAGTGTTCTAATATAGATTAAAATATTGGCAATTGGCAAAGTCTGCTGCTTTCCAGCTTGCTCGTGTGGCATCATTTATTGATAGACACAGAACTCAATACAGAGGTGTCATTAACATCTACATAACTTATATCTTCACTTCAACTGAACAGGAATAATATGGAAAATTGTATCACCTGGACTGCCAAAGAGAGTCACAGCAACACAGAGAAGACTATATATTCCAAGGATTGCAATCATGTTGCTCTCTGCTCATATTTTCAAACCGAGAATCTGGATAGAACATGAACAGTTGGATTGTGGATGCATTTCTTGTACCTTAAATCGGGGAGAAAGCATCACTAAAAAACTCTCACATAATCTCTTTCCATCTCTTCTTATGAGTCTTCTACTAACTGCTATTAACAGGAAAAGGACACTTTCCAAGATAGGCCAAAAAGAGCTGTGTTGTTGAAGATGTATTTTTCTCCCTCTCAGCAGAGACATTACTTCCTAACTGAAACATAAGTCTAAAGTCATAAATTCATTCTGGATATCTCATTTCTGTGGAACAAACCCCCTTTTTTTTTTTTTTTTTTGGTTTTGTTTTTTTGAGACAGTGTCTCGCTCTATTGCCAGGCTGGAGTGCAGTGGCGCCATCTTGGCTCACTGCAACTTCCGACTCCCTGGTTCAAGTGATTCTCCTGCCTCAGCCTCCCAAGTAGCTGGGATTACAGGCACGCACCACCACACCCAGCTAATTTTTGTGTTTTTAGTAGAGACGGGGTTTCAGCATGTTGGCCAGGATGGTCTTGATCTCCTGACCTCGTGATCTGCCCCCCTCAGACTTCCAAAGTGTTGGGATTATAGGCGTGAGCCACCACGCCCTGCCCAAACCCTTTTTAAGGATAAAAAACTTTAACAAATAAAGAAATAAGTTAATGAAGTCTCGAGTTTCTAAATTAAATTTGAAAGTATGTGAAATTAACAAAGGGAAGGAAAAATAACAGTCCTTCAGGAAATTTCACAAGTTGTTTCATTAAAATAAGCTACAGTGATTTATAGAAAAGAAAAACTGAAATCAGTATCACAATGGATTAAATTAGCTTCTTTTGTTAATAGCTACATGAAAACACTATACATTTTTTCTTTTACTTATTATTTTTTAATAGAGATGGGGTCTCGCTATGTTAACCAGGCTGGTCTTGAACTCCTGGCCTTAAGCAATCCTCCCATCTCAGCCTCCCAAAGTGTTGGGATTACAGCCATGAGCCACTGCTCCCAGCCATTTTATTTTCTTATAGAAAGAAACTAAGAAGTACAAAATATGTTTAATTCACTTAATTACGTCATCCAAAAATCATGGACATTGAGAAAATAAAAGCACAGTATTTCAATGGTGCTATTATGCATATTAGTTGTGCAAAGGAAACTACCTAGAAGGGAAATTTGTAAGTAGTTCTTTAGGATTTTTAAGTAGTTCTTTAGGACAGGAATATTTTATGCATACTAAATGCTGTCAATATATGTTTTCTTAATGGGTAGAAAAAGAATGAACTGGGTAACTAAATCTATTAAAATAAATCCTAATTGAGGCCTAGTGCCATATAAATTCATTATTTCGTTTATTTATTTATTTATTTATTTATTCTGAGACAGAGTCTCGCTCTGTCACCCAGGCTGGAGTGCAGTGGTGCGGTCTCGGCTCACTACAAGCTCCGCCTCCCGGGTTCACGCCATTCTCCTGCCTCAGCCTCCCAAGTAGCTGGGACTACAGGCACCCACCACCACGCCTGTCTAATTTTTTGTATTTTTAGTAGAGACGAGGTTTCACTGTGTTAGCCAGGATTGTCTCAATCTCCCGACCTCATGATCCGCCTGCCTCAGCCTCCCGAAGTGCTGGGATTACAGGCGTGAGCCACCACGCCCGGCCTATTCATCTATTTTGAGACGGGACCTTGCTCTGTCACCCAGGTTGGAGTATAGTGACCCGATCATGGCTCACTGAAGCCTCGACTTCCTGGGTTCGATCGATCCTCCCACCTAAGCCTCCGGAGTAACTTGGAATACAGGCACATGCTACCATACCCAGCTAATTATTTTATTTTATTTTTTTGTAGAGATGGGGTCTTACTATATCACCCAAGCTAGTCCTGAATTCCTGGGCTCAAGCGATCCTCCCGCCTTGGCCTCCCAAACTGGCGGGATTATAGATAGGAACCACTGTGCCCAGCTGCCATATAAATTATATATCGAAACACTGCATGCCAGCCTATTCCTCACTCCCTCTAATTGGATATGACCTAACCCCATGGCCCTCTGTAAAGGAAACCTACATATGGATTGGAAGTAAATTGGCATCGGAACCCTTCTGTCCCTTTCACACAGCACAGTCAATTCAGAGTCCCCAGCCTGGACCAGGCTCACGTCGGTCTTTGCCGTGGATGGGGAAGGACAGTGTCACTAGAGAAGCCTCCTACCCAGGGCGGCCTGGGAACAGCTCCCTTGAGTGCTGTTTTCCTGTCAAGTCTTATCATTGTAATAGGACTTCTGTTGTTTTTGGACTCTGTACAGAGAGATTTTCAGTTTTCAATGAAACAGTTGGCTTAAAAAAATGCTTCAAGGGGGAAAAAAACATAACTGAATCACAGCAAGGCCCTCAGAAGTCATAGCCCTTGATCTTCCTTAGCCTCCTCGGCGGCAGCTTTCTAAATATTATCACTCTCCTGCCCCCAAAGCCACTCCTGCCCCAGGCCCCTGCCCTCGGATCATTTCCTCTCCTAGTTCACCAAGAGAACATCATCCAGAGAAAGGGGCTCCCTCAAGCTTCCTCTGTCCCCATTGCAAAGCTCTTTTTCTCTCCCTACCTGCTATGGTGCCGGGCATTATGCCAGGCCCTGGGCACTTATGAGCTGTGTGAATCCCAACAACAAGCCTCTGTTTTACAGAAAAGGCTCAGAGAGATCCCGGAATTTGTCAAAGTCATAGACTGTTTCTCTGTTTACATGTTCCATTCCTTCTTGTCTGGGCCTAAAAAAAAGCATCCCAATCAAGTCTTTTTCTTTTTTTTTTTTTTTCAGGAGGGGGACAGGATCTTGCTCTACTGCCCAGGCTAGAGTGCAGTGGCATGATGACAGCTCACTGCAACCTTGAACTCCTGGGCTCAAGCAATCCTCCTGCCTCAGCCTCCTGTAGCTGGGACTACAGGAGAACACCACTGCGCCAAGCTAATATTTTTAAAATGTTTTGCAGAGACAGGGTCTTGCTTTTTGCCCAGGCTTTGATCAAGTCTTAACCTCCCTACACACACACACACACACACACACACACACACACACAACAATGCTGAACCCATTTTCCCACCCCTTCTGGGGACTTCTTTATCTATCATTCAATCCTCTTGCAACTTCCCTTTTATTCTGAGCCAGGCTTCCCTTTAATGCCACATCCAAACCCATCAAGTCCTGATGGAATTCCACTCAAAAACTGTCCTCAGCTCTACCACTTCCCAGCATCTTCACTGCCAAAACCTTAGGGCTAGTCCAAGCGCCAGCAGCTCCTGCCCCGCCCACTGCGGGCCTCCTGACTCTTCTCGCTGAGTCTCCTCTCATCTCCAATAGACGGTTCTCCAACAGTAAGCATTGTGGACTTCAGAGGAAAAAAGGAGTCTGTTCGGAGGCCCTGACATACAGGTTATAAGTGCCATGGCTATGACTAGTGTCAAATTGCATGCTGGTGTTTTAAGAAAGCCAGATACCTGGATTGGACTCTGGGGTGTTCTCTGAGGAACACCTTCATCACACAAACTCTGTACTTCCTGGAATCAGTACTTGTATTTTTCTAGTACCAAGTTACATGCACCAAATTATAAAACACTTTTCCATAACATTTTCTCACTGAGACTCCCGGGGCTTTTAATATCTCTGGAATATTTTTTTCCATTTTCCATAAGACTCAAAAGTAATATAAGCTCTACAAAATCTAGTAAAAAGTATCGGCAAAAAACAGGAGATGAGGAGGACTCTGATGCAGAAAGTGATCAGAACGAGATGAGTGAGCAGGAAGAGGAGCTTGAGGATGGCCTTACTATAGCAAAGACTATCAAGACCTGGAAACAGTAGTGCGGTCTTTTCAGGATGACGTTGTCCTGAAGACAAGCCTGGATATTGGAAGAAACAAAGTGGGAGATGCATTCTGCAAAGGTGAATTCAGGCTGAATGGGGAAAAATTATGGAAGAAAAGCAGAATGGTCAAAGTGGGAGATACATTGGATCTTCTCATTGGAGAGGATAAGGAAGCAGGAACAGAGACAGTGATGCAGATTCTCCCAAAAAAAAGTGTTTGAAGAGAAGACTGAAAGTGACAAATACACAGTGGTATTACAGCAGTGGGAAAACTTAAAAATGCCTAAGAAGAGAATGTCTAAATAAACGGATTTCTTCACCAGGCATGGTGGCTCACTTCTGTAATCCCAGCACTTCGGGAGGCTAAGGCGGGCGGATCATCTGAGGTCAGGAGTTCAAGATCAGCCTGGCCAACATGGTGAAACCCCATCTCTACTAAAAATACAAAAATTAGTTGGGCGTGGTGGCATGTGCCTGTAATCCCAGCCACTTGGGAGGCTGAGGCGGGAGAATTGCTTGAACTGGGGAGGCAGAGGTTGTAGTGAGCTGAGATCACGCCACTGCACTCCAGCCTGGGTGAGAGAATGAGACTCCATCTTAAAAAAAAGAAAAGAAAAAAAAGAAAGAAAGAAACTTCTTTTGCCTTCCACAGCTCTGTCACTTTTTCCCAGTTGGCCATTTTACTAACATTCTTTTTTCTCAGTCTTTATCATTAGCCCTTTTCTCTACCAAAAATATATGTTCTTACTGTTCATTGGAGGGGATCTCATCCATCCCAACAGCTTCATTTATCACTCATATGTTGAAAACTCTCCAATCTATATCTCCTGTCCCAATCTCTTTAGCTCCAAGTAGATACCCACAATTTGCAAGACATAGCTTGATACTGGTAATGCGTAATTACATCAAGTTAAACTTGTCCAAAATGTAGCTCATAATCAGGTTCCCAGTCTCAACTCCATTCCAGTCTTGTGTGTTACAGCATCATTCAATCAATTGCCCAAATGTGGAATCTCAGAACATTGCCTTCCATTCTCCGCTGACTTTGCAAAACCTGAGAAGCAGAAGTAAAGAGGAGAAATGGGAAAAGAGAACTGTCAGTTTTGCATGCCACCTTAAACCATTGCTTTGCTTTGAGCTTTGCAAATATAACAGGTTTGCAAAGTGTGTCACACACTCAAATTGAGATGTGCAGAAAATGGTAACTTCTTTATTTTAGTCCTTTCCCTAAGTCTTCAACAGTCGAAGGAAAAATTAATTAAGTTAATGCTCAAGTCTGTTAAATGCATAATACAGTCCAATGATTTAAATAGACTGTTTAGGGAATGCCAAGTCTCTCGTGGAAAAAAATGCTCAATCTCTGAGAAGCCTCCTCTCTTCTGATTCTTTCTTTCTTTTTTATTTTTATTTTTATTTTTATTTTTTGAGACGGAGTCTCCCTCTGTCTCCCAGGCTGGAGTGCAGTGGCGCGATCTCAACTCATTGCAACCTCCACGTCCCAGGGTCAAGCAATTCTCCCTACCTCAGCCTCCCGAGTAGCTGAGATTACAGGCACCTACCACCATGCCTGGCTAATCTTTAGAATTTTTAGTAGAGACAGGGTTTCGCCATGTTGGCCAGGCTGGTCCCGAACCCGTGACCTCAGGTGATCCACCTGCCTCGGGCTACCAAAGTGTTGGGATTACAGGCGTGAACCACCGTGTCCGGGCCTGATTCTTTCTTGAGAGGCTGTCCAGGTGCACAGGAGGAAGGGTGTGTAATAGAGGTACCTGTGAGGTTTCAGGGAGACACAGGTTCTCAGACCCCAGAGCATGATTCTGGAGTTGCTTGTCATGTGAGCTGTTGGTGCAGCCTGTGAGCTGGGCCTCCCAGCTTGCTCAGGACTCCACCTCACTTTGGCTCTGCTGGCTGTTTTCCCCTGAGCTTGGTGTCCAGCCTCTGAGTAGCCTCTGCCCCAGGCTCACCTCCCCCTGCCTCAGGAGGCCCCGCAACGGACCTGGCTTGTGTTCCACATAGGAATTGAAGTTGAGCCTTAAAAAATATTCACACTGCCATATATTTCTGAGGCTGTGCCCTAGAAAACGTATGGGAATAGCTCCCCTCCTTCCTCTTGGTGTAACCCACTAATTTAATTAACATCCCTGTCCCCCGCCCCCACCCCACTCCACCACCAGAGACTTAAGGACTGGCAGCTTCCCTCTCCTCCCTCTTCTTTCATTTTGCACAAACACTCTTTCTCCCTTCTCCTCCCAAGAATCCTCAGGACCAGAAAACCAGTAGGTTTTCTCTTTTTTTTAAATTTCTTTTTATTTTTTTAGAGACGGTGTCTTACTCTGTCTCCCAAGCTGGACAACAGAGGTGCAATCATAGCTCACTGCAGCCTCGAACTCCTGGCCTCAAGTGATCCTTCTACCTCAGCCACCCAAGTACAGTGGGCTCTTTTTTTTTTTTTTTTTTTTTGAGCCTGAGTCTCGCTCTGTCGCCCAGGCTGGAGTACAGTGGCCCGATCTTGGCTGACTGCAACCTCTGCCTCCCAGATTCAAGCGATTCTTCTGCCTCAGCCTCCCTAGTAGCTGGGACTATAGGCACCCACCACCACGCCCAGCTAACTTCTGTATTTTCAGTAGAGACAGGGTTTCACCATGTTGGCCAGGCTGGTCTTGAACTCCTGACCTCGTGAGCTGCCTGCCTCAGCCTCCCAAAGTGCTGGGATTACAGGCGTGAGCCACCACGCCCGGCCCAGTGGGCTCTTTTACTTTCCCCACATCCTGTTCCCTTTTCTGACTCCATCTATAACTGGGGGCAGGAGTGTCTCCTCTACACTGTGGGAAAATTCTAGAAGCTCACCACTCCAAGCTAAGTTATTGGCAGGCTAAAAAAAAAAGAATTAAAGGAATTCGGAAAATATTTTCTCAAGATAGCCTGTTGAGCCTGATATAAATTAAAGCTGATGAAGTGAACTGAATCTATCAGCCTAAGGAATTTTAATTGATCTTAAAGGCACACGATAGCCACTGACTTTTCCTTTCAAAGATCATTTTGGCTGCAGTGTACAGAGTGGATTAGACACTAGTGCCTCCCAGATTTTGCACCCACAACATGCATGGAAAATGGTAATATTACATGGCACAATGGGGGAACAGGAAGAGGTGGCCCCAGACCCCACCCAGCCGCCATGAGGGTTGAGGGAATGAACACACCTGGAATCCATTCATGGTTACCCGTGGATAAAGTAGGAAGTGCAGTTCTGGAAGGCAGGAAGCTAGTTAAAAGGCAATGTTAGTAATTCATGCAAGGGATAATAATTGTCTAAACATTAGTTCTTCGTAGCAGTAGATATGGGGAGAAATGAATGGATTTGAAGGATACCAATTAGATAGAAAAAGCACGTTGTGTTTGATTAAATGGCTGGATAAAAGGTGGCGCTAATTCACAGACATGGAAGGAGTTTCCAAGGCAGAAAGGAAGAGAGTGCTGTTCTTGTGAGGTCCGAAGCGAGGAAGATATTACGCAGGGGCAAAGGAGTTGCTAATAACATTACCTGGAATTTTTTTCTAAGTTAGAAAATACCCTAGAGAGCATGTTACCCAACCTACCCATTTTACAGATAATAATAATTCTTACTGTTTACTGAGTACTTCCTATTTGTGAAGTGTTATGGGCTAAATATGCCCCTTCAAAATTGGTCTATTGGGCCGGGCGCAGCGGCTCACACCTGTAATCCCGGCACTTTGGGAGGCCAAGGCGAGTGGATCTTCTGAGGTCAGGAGTTTGAGACCAGCCCGGCCAGCATGGTGAAACCCTGTCTCTACTAAAAATACAATAATTAGCCGGGCGTGGTGGTGGGTGCCTATAATCCCAGCTACTCTCAAGGCTGAGGCAGGAGAATCGCTTAAACTGGGGAGGTGGAGGCTGCAGTGAGCTGAGATGGCACCACTGCACTCCAGCCTGGGCAACAGAGCGAGACTCCATCTAAAAGAAAAAAAGTGTATTGACACCCTTATCCCGAATGTGATGGTATTTGGAGGTGGGGCCTTTGGGAGGTAATTAAGTTTAGATTTCGTTATCACAGTGGAGCTCCTTGATGGGATTAGTGCCCTTCTACCAAGAGGAAGACAGAGATCACCTTTCCATGAGCACACACAGAGAAGAGTCCGTGTAAGGACACCGCAAGGAGGGTGGCTGTCTACCGGCCAGGAAGCCGGCCCTCACTAGAAACTGAATTTGCTAGCAGCTTGATCTTAGACTTATGAGCCTCTAGAATTGTGAGAAATAAGTATCTGTTGTTCAAGCCGCCCAGTCTATGATATTTTGTTATAGCAGCACAAGTGGACTAAAATGTTAGGCAGTGATCCAGTTGCACTACAAATATCATCTCATTAATTCAGAGCTAACTCTATGAGGTCGCTGGCATTATTTAAGAGTGAAGAAATGGAAGCCCTAAGAGGTAAGTAACTTGCCTGGGCAATTCAGAAATTCCATCACAGAGCCAAGATTCAGATCCTCATCTCTCCATTCCCAGGAGCAGTTGTTTTCCCATTATCTTAACGTCTCTGGAAAGAGAGTACTGTGCAACTTATTTTTTAAAGGTGCAAATCCGTATGTTTTGAAACTTCCCAAATGGTTCCATTTCATGCCCAATGCCATAGAGCCAGTTAACAGTGAGTCAGGATTAGCCCTGGGGTTCTGCCTCCCCTTCGAGTTTCTTCCCTGCGCCCCGACCTTACTTTACTGAGCAAAGTGCACATGGGAAACAGCAGTACTGCATTTTTGGTGATCCACGGAGGGTCAATGTTTTAACTTCACAGCCACAGGTCCACCTGCAGAGCCCTCCTCACTCCCATGCTATCTCTGCAGAGGCTTTGGGGAGCTAGGCTTCAGCCCCACCCTTTGTCCCACAAGCACCACATTCAGTGGTCTCTACAGTGTCATCCGGAGCTAAAGGTTGGGGGAAATGTGGACAAGCTCAGATCTTCACTGCACTGGTTCAGATAAAGGCTATTTTTTTTTAGTCCAATTCTGTGAGGCACAGTTTTCAGATTTTGAAGATGATTTGTATTTAATTCAATTTAACCCTGACTTCTTGTCTTTCTCATGGTGAAAGACACAGGATGACTTTTCCCATTATTAAAGATGCAGCGTACAGGATATACATGGCCAAATGCCCAGGCAAAGTCAAGATGATGTCATTCCTGTGTTCAACTTAACCATGCCCTAGCCTAAGGGGAGTGACTCCTTTTACTCATAAAACATCACAGCTTGGTGCCCGGGTTAAGGTATGCTACGTGATATGATTTCATATTTGAGCCATGGCATCTCTAATGCATTAGGCTTTTGCTAGCTTAAGCTTCTTAATGGTGTGTGTTGTTGGTATAAACAAATGCCAACCTCACCATGGCAGTGTCAAATTCCTCAGATGCCTCAGCACAATTAAGAAAACAAAGTTGCTGTAAAGTAATTACACAGTATGGATTAATGTGTAATCCTGAAGAGCAATAACACCCATAGCAAGCATGAGCTCTGTTTTATTACTGAGGGAGAGAGAAGGCTGGTGGGTGGGGTGGGGGTGGGGGGGAATTCCAAAGCACAAGCATTCATTCACCTTTCTGCACAGGCCTAGCTGACACAGGACTGTTTTGGTAACTGAGGGTTATTTAACATTCCTGAATTCTTCAGGCACAGCTGGGGCACCCTGGGAAACCCATCCCACCCCTAGGCCTGGCACTACCCAAAAAGTGTTCTCCTGGAACCTGAGAGGGGAGATGGGTGTCCTTATAAAATTTCTTCTAGGGTTTAAACTGGCAGTTCCTATAATTATCATTATTTTCTGGGAAAGAGACAAGATTTTGTTACTTGTCTTTCTTTCATACGAGCAGAAACTGCTCTATAAGTAGTTTGTTTTGTTTTGTTTTTATTGAGAGAGGGGTTTCACCATATTGCCCAGTCTGGCCTCAAACTCCTGAGCTCAAGCAGTCCACCCAATACCCACCTTGGTATTCCAAACGTGCTGGGATTACAGGCGTGCACAACTGTGCCCAGCCTATATAAATATTCTGACCACGTATATAGTCAGCAAATCAGAGTTTTAAAATTTATAATTAATCTTCAGATTTAAATGTTTTCTACTTTTTACTGCTATGTAAGGATTCTATGAGGGACATCAAATAAAAAACATTCTCCACGTTTAAAAGTGGGTTTACAAAGGCATATAAATCATTCTATTATAAAGATACATGCACACGTATGTTTATTGCACCACTATTCACAATAGCAAAGACATGGAATCAACCTAAATGACCATCAATCATAGACTGGAAAAGAAAATGTGGTCCATATACACCATGGAATACTATGCAGACATAAGAAGGAATGATATCCTGTACTTTGCAGGGATATGGATGAAGCTGGAAGCCATCATCCTCAGCAAACTAACACAGGAACAGAAAACCAAACACTGCGCGTTCTCTCTCATAAGTGGGAGCTGAGCAATGAGAACACGTGGACACAGGGAGGGGAACAACACACACCCAGATCTGTGGGGGAGTGGGGGGAGGGAGAGAATCAGAATAAATAGCTAATGCATGTGGAGCTTAATACCTAGTGATGGGTTGATAGGTGCAGCAAACCACCATGGCACATGTTTACCTATGTGACAAGCCTGCACATTCTGTGCATGTATCCAGAACTTAAAATAAAATTTAAAATAATAAAATTAAAAATTAAAAAAAAGGTGGGTTTAATGTGAGGGAGAAAAACAATTATCAACGTGTAAGATCAATGATCAGCCGTCCAAAGTAAATGCCTGAAAATGTGCATCTTTATACCCCATTAGAACTTCAGGCCAGGCGCGGTCACTCACGCCTGTAATCCCAGCACTTTGGGAGGCTGAGGCGGGCGGATCACGAGGTCAGGAGATCAAGACCATCCTGGCTAACATGGTGAAACCCCATCTCTACTAAAAATACAAAAAATCAGCCGGGCGCGGTGGCAGGTGCCTGTAGTCCCAGCTACTCAGGAGGCTGAGGCAGGAGAATGGCGTGAACCCAGGAGGCAGAGCTTGCAATGAACCGAGGTCGCGCCACTGCACTCCAGCCTGGGTGAAAGAGCGAGACTCTGTCTCAAAAAAAAAAAAAAAAAAAAAAAAAAAGAACTTTTAGGACCCCTGGAAGAAAATGTCCATAGGCCAGCATGCTGAATTTGTGGCTGAGATGGGTTTACTATTTCTCTAGTCATTGCAGTTTTCTTCAATGATAAATATTATTAATGAAAACAGGCATTTTAGAAGCTTAAAGGTGAATAAGAAAAGCAAGCTGCAGAAGTCTTCATACAATAAGAAACCTTTTTTGTTAAAGTTTCTAACAGGCAGGTTAGGTACAGTAGCTCACATATGTAATATCAGCACTCTGGGAAGCCAGGGCAGGAAGATCACTTGAGGCCAGGAGTTCAAGACCAGCCTGGACAGTATAGTAGGACCTCCATCTCTACAAAAAAAAAATTTTAAAATTAGCCAGGCATGGTGGCATGTGCCTGTAGTCCCAGCTACTCAAGATGCTGAGGCAGGAGGATCCCTTGGGCCCAGGAGTTAGAGGCTGCAATGAGCTATGATGGCACCACTGCACTCCAGCCTGGGTGACAGTAACATTGTCTCTCAAAAAAAAAAAAATAAAGAAAGAAAGAAAGAAAAGGGATCTGCCATTTGCAATAATCTGGTTGAACCTAGAGTAGAAAGATGGTTACCAGGTGTTAGGAAGGAGTAAGCAATGGGGAAATGTAGGTCAAAGAGTCAAATGGTAGGCCGAGTGCAGGGACTCATGCCTGTAATCTCAGCACTTTGGGAAGCCAAGGTGGGTGGATCACCTGAGGTCAGGAGTTCAAGACCAGCCTGGGCAACATGGTGAAACCCCAACTCTACTAAAAATACAAAAATTAGCCAGGCGTGGTGGTGCACACCTGTAATCCCAGCTACTCAGGAGTCTGAGGCAGGAGAATCACTTGAACCCGGGAGGTGAAGGTTGCAGTGAGCCAAGATCATGCCACTGCACTCCAGCCTGGGCAACAGATCGAGACTCTGTCTAAAAAAAAAAAAAGTACAAAGGGTCAAAGGGTGAATAAATCAGGAAAGCTAATGTACAACATGAGTACTATAGCTAATATACTGGAAACTTGCTAAGAGAATAGATTTTAGGCACTCTTATCACAAGAAAGAGAGAGAGAAAGGAAGGAGGAAGGAAAGGGAGGAAAGAAAGGCAGGTAGCTATGCAAGGTGAGGGATTTACTTGGCTGTAGTAATAACTTCACTATATTCATGAATATCAAAACATCAAGGCCGGGCGCAGTAGTTCACACCTGTAATCCCAGCACTCTGGGAGGCTGAGGCGGGCAGATCACCTGAGGTCAGGAGTTCGAGACCAGCCTGGTCAACATGATAAAACCCCGTCTTTACTAAAAATACAAAAATTAGCTGGGTGTGGTGATGCATGCGCCTGTAATCTCAGCTACTTGGGAGGCTGAGGCAGAAGAATCGCTTGAACCAAGAGGCAGAGGTTGCAGTGAGCCGAGATTGTGCCACTGCATTCCAGGCTAGGCGACAGAGCAAGACTCCATCTCAAAAACAACAACAAAATCATGTTGTACACATTACATATGTAAAATACAATACAATAAAAAGAGTTTTACCAAAAAAAAGAAAGAGAGAGAAAGGAGGTCTGGGTGTTGGGAGGGTGCTTACCAGCGCACAGGCCCATGGCGCCACTGGAGGAGCGTGTCCCAAGACTGACCGTGGTTCATAAGCTTTTCCTTGTCACCCTCTTGCTTCTCTCAGGACAGAACCCTGACTACACCTGGTGTGGCCAGTCGGGCTATCCTAAAAAGCTCCGTCATCCAGCATTCTCCAGTGGGCACCTGGGGAGGCCAAGAGTGTCTTTGAATTCACCCAAGTTCTGTCTGTTTTCCTAGCCTTGGGGTCTAGCTGCTACTGGGTAAGCAACTGCTGAGGAAGAAAAGGCATAAAGAAAAGGCATTTTGAAATATCAGGACATGAATAAAGCCAAAAGTCATGCTCAGTTCAATATTCACCACAGCCAAACTGCCGCCGAGTACTAGGGAAGCATTTAAGAAGAGCAGTTTTGTCCTTTTGTGATCTCCTTAAATGGTAGCTTTACTGCATTGACATTTGTATTTATTTTTTCCTTCATGACCTAACTCCCACTCACTGCCCTCCCCGGGCTTATCTCTTGCCACCAACTCCAGACACACTGAACTGCTGGAATTTTCCAAAGACGCCCTCTCCTCTCCCTGTCCTGACCCCATGGGCAACACCTACTTACTCAGTAAGACTCAGCTCCAAAGAAACATCCCTAGAAAGCTTTTCCTAACCATTAACCACCAAGCCACATTAGACACCCCTGCTATGTCCTCCTTCGGTGCGCTGTGCCCAACATCTCAGCCACATGAAATTGCCTGCTTTTCTGCCTTCACCAGGAGGCTTTTTGACAAGAAGCCCTTTAAAGGCAGAGACTGACCCTCATTCATTCACCAGCACAGTGTCTGCAATGCGCTAAGTGGTCAAGAGCAACTGCTTTCATGAATGATTAAATGAACTTCTTTCCTCTGAGCAGTGGTTTGCAGATGAGGAGTACAGCATGCACGTGTGTGTGCGTGTGTGGGTTTGGGTTTGGCTAGAACAGTGACAAGCACCTGCAGTCTGTGGATTACAGACCACCCATCGCACTCATGTTGAAAACAGTCTCAAAACGTTTTGGCCAAAAGAAAGATGTATTGGTTCCCATCACACCAGAGAAGAAAGTGCTGAAGGGTGAGTCTGGTCTCACAAATGATGAAAACAAGAGATTCCAACACAATGTATTTTCTCTCTCTCTCTCTCTCTTCCTCCCTCTCCATCTCTCTTTCCATCTCTTATTTCTGCTCTGGATGAGACAGATGGGCTTTCCCGAAATGTGGAGAGAAACAGCCAACAGAAACACCGAGCTCATGCCTTCCTGACTTCACATAAAAAGTCATCTTGTCTTGATCCTAATTTTGTCCTTTAGAAGGCTTGGGTCCTTCTGGCTTGGGTCACATGCCCCCTCACCCCCCGGCCCCCACTGCATTCATTGTGCTGAGCACTTAGTAGGCCACTCAGTAGGAAAATTCATATCCTTTAATTCAGCAAAAGTCATATCGTTTGTCTTGGGTTTTTGGGGGTTTTGTTTTGTTTTTGTTTTTGTTTTGAGAGGGAGTCTCCCTCTGTTGCCCAAGCTGGATTGCAATGGCATGATCTTGGCTCACTGCAGCCTCCACCTCCTGGGTTCCACCCATCCTCCGGCCTCAGCCCCCAAGTAGCTGGGACTACAGATGTGCGCCACTGCACCTGGCTAATTTTTGTATTTTTAGTAGAGATTGGGTTTCTCCATGTTGGCCAAGCTGGTCTCAAACTCCTGACTTCGGCCTCCCAAAGTGCTGGGATTACATATGTGAGTCACCCTGCCCAGCCTGTCTTGGTTTTTTGATCGTTAAATAATCTCCCTCTCCTCTTGCTTTCTCTGTTCTCTCACTCTGATATAATTACTGATGGATCTTCAAATCTGCTTATCTTGTTTGCTGCTACTCCTGTCTCAGTGTCCTCTTCTGCTTTGGGGAAGATTTTTTTCAACGTCACCCTTCATATTTAGTTTTACGGTTGTGCCATCTTTGTTCCAATATCCAGGAGGCTCTTTCTTGTTCTCTGAATATTAACTTTTTTATCACCCTCATTCTTACATGCATCTTGACTCTCACCTTTTCTGAGGATATTAACTAATAGCAAGTAGTTTGTTTTCGACATTTTCTTCTGTTTCCTTCAAGTTACTCTTATTTGGGCTCTGCGTTTCATTTTAGAGGCTTGGCCTCTGATGCTTAGTGATCCCTGGCTATTCATATTTAGACATAAAACACTAAATGTTTCTTGTAAGTTCTCAGTGCTGGTGGGCTTCAAAATAGGGTGACCGTGAGCGTTAATTTTATGTGTCAACATGACTGGACTACAGGATACACAGACATTTGATCAAACATTGTTCTTAGTGTTTTTGGATGAGTTTAATGTTTAAATCAATAAACTGAGTAAAGCAAATTGCCCCCTCTGGAATGTGATGGGCCTTATCCAATCTCAGGCCTGAATAGAAAAAAAGAACGACCCTCCTGCAAGTAAGAGAGAACACCTCCTGCCTGAGAAGGGGTTCAGAACAGGGACATTGTTTTAATTTTTTCCTGCCTTCAGACTCAAACTGAAATATTGGCTCTTCCTCGGTCCCCAGCCTGCCAGTTTTGGACTGGAACTATACCATTGGCTCTCCTGGTTCTGAAGCCTTCAGACTCAGACTGGAGTTAAATTGTCGGCTCTGCTGGATCTCCAGCTTGCTAAATGCAGATCTTAGGACTTGTCAGCCTCCATAACTTCATGAGCCAATTCCTTATAGCAAATATCTTTTTATAGATACATCCTTTTTTTTTTTTTTTTTGGTTTTGTTTCTCTGGAGAACCGAGGGTAATACAGATTTTGGTGCCAAGCGTGCTTCTAGAGGAACAATGTTTTAAGGTTGAGTTTTCTAAATGATTTCTGGGATATTTGCAATTTTCTCTAATTAGATGTAAAGATGCTCATGACTCTATTTCCAGCAGTAAAGAGTGCACTGATAGCCCACAGTATGCTCTGGCAATAGAGATATACAAAATATCACCATTGGCTACTTCTAATCAACCACTTACAAGAAGCAAGGCTGTATGTGACTGTATATGTGATACTTTAGAACATTTTTGTCAAAATAATGAATATTGTGAGATTGGCCGATGGCTCTTAATGTGGCTAGACAAACTGGTGGGGGTGGGTAGAATGAGTCCAGGGATTCAAGTTCGCAGCTCATACACCACATAAATGACCTAAGAGCTTCTCTGTATGCTGTGAAAGAGACCCTTATCTCCTATAGCAGAACTGAGATGGCTGAAAATCAAACCCAGAATCTCAACCTGCAACTCGCTGGATTATGACACAAATTGAACTCCCAGCATCACAAGGTGTCCACTGTTAAAGTGAGGGCACTGATGGAGAAGGCATGAATCCTGCAATTTGGAATGGGGACATGAGGGAAGACATTGAATGGGGACATTGAGCCCCTAAATTCTGATGAGTCTTCTCTGAAGTCTTCTTTGAGTGGAAACAGCCTCTCTACCCCCAGTGAAAGCAGCAGCTTCCATACCCCCGTCTGAGAGAATTAATCCTGTGTGGCCTGAGGAAACTGTAATGACGTCCCTGAGGGAGTTGTCATGAAGACAATGCTGATTCTTTTCAGGACCCGTCCCATCACCCCTCTTTGCTTCTAGACCTATAACTAGACTAAAGTGTCAACAGACCCCTAAAGATAAGGCACAAAATGTGATCCATGAGTTGGTATTCTATACTCCAAAAGAACTACTTTAGTTTTCTAATTTATACAGATAGAAATCTGGGAACATATGTTGGAATGATATTAAAGATGTGGGATAATGGTGGAAGGAGTGTAAAGTTGGATCAGGTCAAATTTATTGATATGGACTCACAAAGCAGAGTCTGAATTTAATGTTGTATCTTGGGAAATTAGAAAGGGCTCTAATAGTTTGTTTGGTTGAATGGCTGAAATGTGGACCAGAAGGTGACCCGTAGTGAGCAAGTGGGAAATGCCAGATCTGCCTTGGTTTCACGAAGAGGAAGGGATTGAAAGGTGTAGGGAGACTGGAATGGTATAGTGGAT